>NW_007065204.1:0-354 GCF_000164805.1 Carlito syrichta
TCCACTCCATAAGGAGAGAAAGGTTTAAAGGTGATAAAGACATTTTTCTTCTCACTTCACGAGGCGGAGACCACTTCTACTTCAACATCAAACATCCCTGGGATAACGTGGGAAAAGGGGGTGGTAGGCAAAGTCTACAACGGAATTGACGACTCCACCCCAGTAGGAACCATGAAAATTTACCGCACCTATGTCCGAATTCAGCCAAGTATACCAAACTTAGCCCCTGTAATAACAAAACAAGAGGTAATATTACAAACCTCCATAAAACAGACAACCAAAGCCACCCCATCTTCCTGGCTCTCAGTAGTCCAACAGGGAGCACGCTTTCTCAACTACTCACATCTAGGCAAC
>NW_007065205.1:0-353 GCF_000164805.1 Carlito syrichta
AACATATAGGATCTACAAGGAACGCAAACATGCCAAAAAGAAAAAAACAAAATAGCCCCATTACAAAGATATGAATTACAAAAGATATGAATAGACACTTCTCAAAAGAAGATATACTCGCAGCCAACAGACACATGAAAAAATGCTCAGCCTCACTAGTCATCAAAGAAATGCAAATTAAATCCACACTGAAATATCATCTAATTCCAGACAGGATGGCCATCATCAATAACTCAAAAAACAATATATGCTAGAGAGGATGGAAGGAAAAGGGAACACTTCTATACTGTTGCTGGGAGTGTAAACTAGTACAACCTCTGTGGAAAACAGTGTGGCGATTCCTAAAAAATCTA
>NW_007065206.1:0-373 GCF_000164805.1 Carlito syrichta
AAGTGCAGTCACCTATCTAACTCATTAAGCAACTAGTTAAGTTAGCTAGTTAACTCGTTTACCAACTAGTTAAAAGAGGTAGCTAATTCATTAACCAACTCATTAAGTCAGCTAGCTGTCTCATTAACAACTAGTTAAGTCAGCTAGCTAAGTCAGATAGCTAACCAGCTAGCTAGCAAAGTCAGCTACCTCACTAGTTAGCTAACTATTTAAGTCAGGTACTTAAATCTGTTAACTAACAAGTTAGCTAATTAGCTAAGTCAACTAGCTATTCAGCTAGTTTAATTGTAAGATAACTATTTAATTCAGGTAGTTAAGTCAATTAGCTAACTAGTTAAGTTGGACAGTTAAGTCAGCTACCTAAGAAGTAAAG
>NW_007065207.1:0-352 GCF_000164805.1 Carlito syrichta
CTAGCTAGCCAGATGGGTAGCCAGCAGAATTAACTAGCTGACTTAACTAGCTAGCCAGCTTTCTATACAGCTGACTTAAATAGCTTGCTACCTAGCTAGCCAGTTTGCTAGCCAGCAGACTTAACTAGTTGACTTAACCAGCTAGCCAGTTGGCTAGCCTGCTGACTCAGCTGACTTAACAAGTTAGCCAGCTGGCTAGCCATCTGAATTAACTAGCTCTCTACTTTGCTAGCCAGCTGGATAGTCAGCTGACTTTACTAACAGTCTTAATTAGCTAGGCAGCTGTGTAGCGAACTGACTTAACTAGCTCACTATCTAGCTAGCCTGCTAGCAGACCAGTTGTCTTAACTAG
>NW_007065208.1:0-372 GCF_000164805.1 Carlito syrichta
GTCCTTTTAAATTTGCTTATGCTTGATTTATGTCCAATTATGTGGTTGATCTTAGAATACATTCCATGTGGTGATGAGTATGATGTGTACTGTGTGGTCTTTGAATGGAGTGTTCTGTAGGTATCAATTAAATTCATTTGGTCAAGAGTCACATTGAGTTTCCGGATCTCATTGCTGATTTTTTTGTCCTGATGATCTGTCTATGGTTGTGAGTGGAGTATTAATGTCCCCAGTTATGATGGTGTTAGAGTCAATATCTTTCCTTAGTTTTCCTAGGAGTTGCTTTATAAAAGTTGGTGCACGTATGTTAGCTGCATATATGTTTAGGATAGATATTTCTTGTTTATGGAGTGAAACTTTTATCATTATGTA
>NW_007065209.1:0-343 GCF_000164805.1 Carlito syrichta
ACTAGGCCTTCTTAAGGCACACACCCAGAATGGGCACAATGTCATTTCTGCTGTATTCTACTGATTAAAGCCAATCACGGGACCACCCCAGACTCAGGCAGAGGGGACTGCAAAGGGCATAAGTGCTGGGAGGTGTGGTCCCTTGAAGGTTATCTGCAAAGAGTATCAAGTATCAAGATGGCCTGTTGCCGAGGTCCAGCCTCCACAGAGCAGGGCCAGAGGTGGGGGGAGGGAATGAGAAAGAAAGACAAGAGACAGTGGGATTGGGAGGTCTCTCCCCTCAATAGGTGAGACCTCAATAGCATGCTTCTAATATAGGGCAAAACTAGGGCAAAGCTCTATA
>NW_007065210.1:0-480 GCF_000164805.1 Carlito syrichta
CCACGACACCTGGCTAATTTTATCTTTATTTCTTTTGTGGGGGTGAGGTCTTGCTATGTTGCCCAGGCTGGCCTTGAACTCATGGGCTCAAGCAATCCTCCTGCCTCAGTCTCCCAAAGTCCTGGGATTACGGGCATGAGCCACCGTGCCCGGGTGAAATCTGGAAATTCAGGCCACCGAATTCGGGAACCAGGGAACCAGGCCCAGATAGGAGCATGGGCTGTGTTGAGTTCAGCCCTGGCGAGGTGCTTGGCCAAGCCTGTTTCCCCGCTGGGAGAACAGAGCTAAAGCTAAAAGCTGTTGTGAGGATGGATTGTGGTGACACGTGCCAAGTGCATTGTCTGATCGGCCACCCACGCCTCACTTTCAGGGTAGCAGGCTAGCCTCAGGTCACAGCCCTGTGTTAGTGCTGCTCTGGCCTGCGGGGTACCGAGGCAGCCGGCATCCCCCACCCAACCCTCACCCAGCTCACTCCACAGG
>NW_007065211.1:0-351 GCF_000164805.1 Carlito syrichta
AAAAAAAAAAAAAAAAAAAAAAAAAAAAAAAAAAAAGAAATACCACCTAATTCCAGTAAGAACGGCCGTCATTAATAAAACAGAAAACAACAGCTGCTGGCAAAGATGTAGAGAAAAAGGATTGCTTCTACACCATTGGTGAGTACAAACTAGTTCAACCTCATGGAAAACAGTATGGAAATTCCCCCCAAAATGAGAAATTGACCTCCCCTATGACCCAGCAATCTCCCTTCTGGGAATATACACAGAGGAACTCAAATCATTCTACAAAAAGATACCTGCCATGCATGTTATTGTAGCACATTTTACAACAGCAAAAACAGGACCAACTGTGCTGTCCATTGAAACTTG
>NW_007065212.1:0-350 GCF_000164805.1 Carlito syrichta
AGGCTTCCTTTGTGATCAATGACCCAGTGACTTGACCTTCTCTGACTAGGGTGCCCCAGTGTCTGTGCGACCTCTATGATGGGTTTCCCAGTGACTTGCCCTCTTTTGTGATCAATGCCCCAATGATTGACCATCCTTCTAATGGGTTCCCAAGAGACTGAACCTACTCTGTGATGGGTGCCTTAGTGACTGATTCTTCTCTGTATTAGGTGCCTCAGTGACTGTGTCTCCTACTGATGCGAGCCCTTGTGATTAGTCCTTCTCTATGATGGGTGCCCCACTGATTGGGCCTCCTCCTAATGGGAGACAGAGAAAGTTGTTCTCCTTTGTGATGGGTTCCTCTGTGACTG
>NW_007065213.1:0-914 GCF_000164805.1 Carlito syrichta
AATCTAGTCAGTTGGCTAGCCACATGAATTAACTTGCTGATTAGCCAACCAGATAGTTGGTTAGCCAGAAGGCTCAACTGGCTGACTTAAATAGTTAGCAAGCTGGCTACACAGCTGACTTAAATAGCTGACATCACTAGGTAGACATGTGGCTAGCCAACTGACTTAACTAGCTAGCTTCCTATGTTTACCACTGGCTTGCCAGCTGACTTAACTACCTATCTAGCTAACCAGCTGTCTAGTGAGCTGACTTCACTATGTTACTAAAATAGCTAGCAAGCTGGATAGCAAGCTGACTTAACTAGCTGACTTGACTAGCTAGCCAGCTGACTTAACTAACTGACTTTACTAGCTATCTACCTAGCTAGCCAGCTGAATTTACTAGCTACAATAACTAGCTAGCTACCCAGCTAGGTAGCTAGTAAGCTGACCAACTTAACTAGCTAGCTGGTTGACATAACAAGCTGACTTAACTAGCTAGCTTCCTAGCTAACCAGCTGACTTAACTAGCTGAAATAATTAGCTAGCCAGCTGTCTAGCCATCTGACTTAATTAGCTTTTTAACTATCTAACAAGCTGGCTAGCCAACTGACTTAATGTGGTGACTTAACTAGCTAGGCAGCTGGTTAGTCCGAAGAATTAAGTGGTTGATTAACGAGTTAGAGAGCTGGCCAGTCAGGTGACTAAACTAGCTGACTTAACTAGTTATCCAGCTGGCTAACCAGCTGACTTAAATAGCTCTATAGCTTTGTAGCCACCTGGATAGCCAGCTGACTTAACTAACTGACTTAATTAGGTAGCCAGCTGGCTAGCCAACTGACTTAACTAGGTCACTACTTAGCCAGCCAGCTGTCTAGCCAGCTGACTTAACTAGATGTCTTAACTAGCTGGCCTGCTTTCTAGACAGTTGAATT
>NW_007065214.1:0-348 GCF_000164805.1 Carlito syrichta
ATTTGGCCAGTCAGCTTTCTATCTAGGTAGCTAGGTAGCTAATTCAGCTAGTTAAGTCAGCTGACTAGCAAGGGAGCTAGCTAGTTAAGTCAACTAGATAACCAGCTTGCTAGCTAGTTAAGTCAGCTAGTTAAGTCAGCTTGCTAGACAGCTGCCTAGCAGGGTAGCTGGCTAGTTAAGGCAGCTGGTTAGCCAGCTGGATAGCTAGTTAAATAATCTAGTTAAGTCAGCACGCTGGATAGCAGGTTAGCTAGGTAGGTAGGTAGTTAGTTTAGCTAGCAAGCCAGCAGATTATGTAGGTAGGTAGTTAAGTCAACTGGCTAGCCATCAAACTATCTAGTTATGTCA
>NW_007065215.1:0-348 GCF_000164805.1 Carlito syrichta
CAAAGCTCCTTAATAATTTTTAACTCTAGAATTCACTTCTCTGAGCATCTGTCTTTTGTACATTTTTGTCTGTCAGATGGAGATGTTGATGCCCATCTTCTAAGGTAAGTGAGATAATGGTGGAAAAGTCCATAGACTTTGCTTGGTATGCAATATAAATTCCATAAATGTGTTTAAGTTCATTTCATCCTACTCACTAACAAAATGAAACAAAAAAATGATATAAATTTTGATTATGAAAGGATGAGGCTAAATTCATAGATCATCTCTAAAAACCTGCTTCAAGATTCTTAGAGTCTGTTCTTCCCAAGTCCAAAGGTAGATGATGGGATGCACACAGCTGGTGGC
>NW_007065216.1:0-489 GCF_000164805.1 Carlito syrichta
AGGCCACCAGCTGGGCAGTGACAGTCAGGAAATGAAGGGGCCAGCCTGTCCTCGCTTCCCATGCTCCCTCTGGGCCGTGCTGCGTCCTGGCCAGGCGCTCTCGGGGCTGGGAGGCCCACTGAGCCGCCCACGGAGGCAGGGCACCGGGGCTACTCTTACACAGGGGCGGCCCAGGCGGAGCTGCCCGTCCTGCCACCTCGTGGCCACAAGAGGGCTCCGGGACCAGGTTTTTCCGCTTTCTGCCGAGGCTGCAGGATAGTTTCCCAGCAATCCCAGCACCCTGAGCTTTTCTGGAAACACCGGTTTCCTCCTGCAGCTGCCGCCGAAGGGGCTCGGCCAGGCTGGGAGAACGCCAGAGGGGGCGCAGCCTTTGCACTTTATAAACCTATTCCAGAAGCACCTCCCTTCTCTCTGTTGGGAAGTCCTTCCGGTTGTCTACCCTCCGTTTCTACTGCTACGGGGGGTAGGGGGAGATGGGACTGAGTGAGC
>NW_007065217.1:0-349 GCF_000164805.1 Carlito syrichta
CATGTGACTTAACTAGCTTTTTAAAGAGCTAGCGAGCTGGCAAGCCAACTCACCTAACGACGTGACTTAACTAACTAGCCAGTGGATTAGCCATTGACTGAACTTGTTGGTTAACAAGGTAGGCAACTGGCCATCCTGGTGACTAAACTAGCTAAGTTAACAAGTTAATCAGCTGACTAGCCAGCTAACTTAACTAGTTTTCTACCTCTCTAGCTACCTGGATAGCCAGTAGATTTAACTAGCTGACTTAATTAACCAGCCAGCAAGCTAGTCAACTGACTTAAATAAGTCACTACATAGCTAGCCAGCTTACTTAACTAACTGTCTTAACTAGCTGGCCTGCATTCTA
>NW_007065218.1:0-409 GCF_000164805.1 Carlito syrichta
GTGCTCATACACCTGTTTGTGGATGCTAGAATCAGCATATACACTCTGAACCACAGCTTCACTCTCAATTAAACCTCAAAACTGCAAAAGGTACAGATTGCAGCCTACACTCCAACCTCAAAAGTGAACATAGTCAGAAGACCCTCATAAGGAAGAACAGGATATAGTAGAAGAAAAATAAAAGCAACTCCACCTTCCCCCAAAAACAGAATTAAAGAAGGGGAGTGAAAGGGGAGAGAGAGAAAAATCTACAAAAATGAAGAAAAACAAAAAGAAGAGTATGGGTCTCTCCCAGACCCCTGGGAGGACAGACACCAAGAAAATTGACTTCAGAATGCAAACAATGAAGAGCCCCCAGAATGAAGGGTCTCAAACTACAAACATTGATATCAAGACAATAATGGAGAGA
>NW_007065219.1:0-430 GCF_000164805.1 Carlito syrichta
AAAAAAAAAACCAAAAACAAAACAAACAAAAAAAAGATGCTATAAAGAACAAATTCGAACTCGAGATACTATAAAGACCAACCTCAACCTTGTGATACTGTAAAGACTGTCCTGGACCTAGAGATCCTATAAAGACCGACCTTGACCTCTAGATACTATAAAGACCAACCTCGACACTATGAAGACTGACCTTGACCTCGAGACACTATGAGGACCGACCTCAACCTTGAGACACTATGAAGATCGACCTCGACTTCAAGATGCTATAAAGACCAACCATGGCCTCATGATGCTATAAAGACTGACCTTGACCTCGAGAAAGACCAACCTTGACCTCAAGATGCTATTAAAAACCAAACTCAGTCTCAAGATGCTATAAAGACCGACCTGACCTCAAGATAGTATAAAGACTGACCTCGACCTCGAGATA
>NW_007065220.1:0-347 GCF_000164805.1 Carlito syrichta
CTTAACCAACTGACAAAACTCATTAGCTAACTAGCTAGATAGTTGACTTAACCAGCTGACAACTTTTTAACTAACTAGCTAGCCTGCTGACACAACAAACTGACAACTCATTAGACAACTAGGTAACCAGCAGACCCAACCAGCTGATTAAACTCGTTAGCTTACTAGATAGCCACCTGACTCAACCAGCTGACTAAACACGTGAGATAACTAACTAGCCAGCAGAGACAACCAGCTAAATTAATTCGTTAGCTAACTAGCGAGCCAGGTGATTTAACCAGCTGACTTAATTGGTTAGCCAAATAGCTAGCTAGCTGAATTGACCAGCTGATTTAGCTAGTTAGCCA
>NW_007065221.1:0-805 GCF_000164805.1 Carlito syrichta
GAACCAAGGTGGAGTTTGTTGATAAGTGGGCAGGGCAATGGAAATCTCTGCCTCGGGAAAGGTGGAGGCAGATTCTCTTTCATAGATCCCTTTCTCTCTGCTTGTCTGGGTCCCCAAGTTTGGGGTCATGGGCTGAGTGCCTCAGTCAGGGTGGCCCCAGGGCTCCAGAGCTCCAAAGCTCCAATGGGCACGTATGAGTGGCGAGAGTGGCTCTGGGCCCCCCACAGGGTACTTCAACCAAGAATGGGACCAGTGTCTCTGAGGGGCGAGTGTCCAGAGCCTCCCTGAGTGACCAGTGGCTTGGTGACCATGAGAGACAAAGTAGCCAGGGGGCTTGCTGAGACCCGAGACTCCCACACATGCAGTGGAACAGCAGCAGCAGGGGGCCACAGTATCGGGTCTTGTGTGGGACCAAGGGACCCCAGGCCTCAGATGAGCGCTTGCTGGTGGTAGGCTTGAATAGCCAGCAAGTGGTGCTATCCCTCACTCCAGATGGTCTTTATCTCAGCTGCTCGCCTGCCCCTCAGGCCCTGATGGTGGGATGTGGAATGTCTGCCTTGGTGGCAGCGGCAGCAGCAAGGGTAGCGGCTGGGCCACTGGCACAGGTGGTGCGGTGTGTAATGGCCACCTCTGTGCAGCGGCTGCCTCAGAGGAAGTGGCTGCTCGGCTGCCTCAGTGGAGGCTGGGTCGCCTCGGAAGATGAGGCAGAGGCTGGGCCTCGGAGGAGGAGGTGGAGGCTCGGCCACCTCGGGAGAGGAGGCGGAGGCTCAGCTGCCTTGGAGTAGGAGGCAGAGGCTTGGCCAAC
>NW_007065222.1:0-524 GCF_000164805.1 Carlito syrichta
TCCCATTCCTCTCCATTCCATTCTATTCTATTCCATTCCATTCCACCCCACTCCTTTGCATTAAACTCCCTTCTATTCCATTCCATTCCATTGCTTTCCATTCCTTTGCAATCCATCCTGTTCCTCTCCACTCCATTCCATTATATTCCATTCCCCTCCATTCCATTCCATTCCTCTCCATTCTCTTACATTTTTCTCCATTCAATTTCTCTCCATTCCATTTCTCTCCATTCCTTTTCATTCCACTCCATTCCACTCCATTCCTCTCCATTCAATTCACTACACACCACGATATTTTATTCCATTACACTCTATTCCATTCCTCTTCATTCAATTCCATTCTATTACATTCGTTCCATTTTACTCTTTTAAATTCTTCTCCATTGCATTCTTCCACATTCCATTCGATTAATTCAATTAATCTCCATTCCATTTCATTCCTCTCTATTCCACTCCATTCAATTTCTCCCTTCCATTCTGTTTCATTACACTCCATTACATTCCTCTCCATTCCTTTTCTCTCA
>NW_007065223.1:0-488 GCF_000164805.1 Carlito syrichta
GTGGCCACTGCACTCCAGTCTGAGTGACAGAGTGAGACTCCAACTCAAAAAAAAAAAATTTGGAAGTCCTTCAAACTACCACTTACTTTGCTTTGTCAAAGAGCTTTTTACCTCCTAACATCACTGATAGAACAATGGGACCAGAAGAACTGTAGCTCCTTCCCCAGGAAGCTATGTGGCCTTCTAGGCCATATGTTTGATTCCCATAGCTGGGGTAGAAACAAAAGTCTGAAAAAGATAGCACCAGGCGAGCTTTAAAGTTGGCCTGTTTCTTGTGCAGTTGTGTATGCAAATAGTGGAAAACAAAATTATTATGGCTAATATATCTTTCCCAAAGTTTCATCAAGAGGGATCTTGACAAACAGGTTTTAGCAATAAATAACAACAGATTATAAAATGAGTATGTACGTGAATTGCCAACGGTTTAAGAAAAATGCCAGGAGAAATGCAGCACAATGTTTTCCCCCAGTGAAAGAGTGGTCTCTGTC
>NW_007065224.1:0-346 GCF_000164805.1 Carlito syrichta
AGGCCAGTCACTCCCTAAGTGTTCTTGAGCCTGTGTCTCCATGGCCAGGAGTGGCTCTGAAAGGGCTGGGTCACTGGGCCACGGCCTCTAGGTGAGGCCCTCATGAAGACCCATGGCAAGCCCACATGACTGCAGGCAGTGCAGGCCGGTATCGAATAGCAGAGTCGAAGGTGGGCTGTCATGGCCACAAGCTCCCAGAACTGCGCTCAACTTCTCCTTTGAGCCAGGTCCAGGGAGATGCAGAACCAGTCCCCCCAGGCCCTGCTCAGTCTGGCAGAATCCCTGAATCCTCGGGGGACTCAGGCCCCCGGGTTCAGGGTGGGACTTGGGGATGAACCTGAGGCAG
>NW_007065225.1:0-346 GCF_000164805.1 Carlito syrichta
TAAGATGGGGAAGACTTGGGATTAGGTCAAGAAAATGTCCAAGTGGGAGGTGGAGAGTGGGTAGTTATGACCTATAATGTTTGAGATGCTAAATAGGCACTTAGTAGGCATTCAACTCTGCCCTTCAGGGAAGTGGTGTGGGCTAGAAATATAAATATGAATGCCATCAGTGTACAGAAGATATTTAGAGCCATGAGACCAAAGGAGCTCAGCTGAAGAGATGGAGAAAAAGAGATATTTGATACAGAACTTAGTCCAATATCTGGAGATGTAAGGGCTAAGATGTAAGCCTGCAAAGGTTACAGAGAAATATGGACCTGCCAGGCAAGAGGAAAACAGGCAAGGA
>NW_007065226.1:0-420 GCF_000164805.1 Carlito syrichta
CCTGGGCAACTTGGTGAGACTTCATCTCTACAATAAATCAAAAAATTAACTGGGTGTGGTGGCGCGTGCCTGTAGTTCCAGCTACTTGGAAGCTGAGGTTGAAGGATCAACTGAGCCCAGCAGGTCGAGGGTGCCACTGCATTCCAGCTGGTACAACAGAGTGAGACTGACTCAAAAAACATTTTTTTTCCCCCAGCAATATTGAACTCTTAGGTGATACCTTTTTCATCTAGGGTTAAGGTTGTAGCTCTTTGGGCAGGGGCATGACTTAATAGCTCATTTCTGGGAGCTCAGTTTGGGAATGCATGTTTTTTTTATCCCATTCTCCCTTTGCTTTTGGGGTTGTGGAGAGTCTCCGGACGGTCGGTATTCAGATCCATTCCCTAAATCACTGTACTCTCACCCACAACCTCCCCACCA
>NW_007065227.1:0-3478 GCF_000164805.1 Carlito syrichta
ATTGTAGAGATGAGGTCTCGCTGCCCAGGCGGGTCTCGAACCCGCGGGCTCAGACAATCCCCTCACCTCAGCCTCCCAAAGGCAAAAGAAACATACTTTAACCAACATAAGTTAAAAAGTACAGTGAAGGGCACTACATAATGGTAAAAGGTTCAATACCAGCAAAAAATATCTCTCTTGGCTTTATACACAAAAAAACATTAGAGTGCACAGACTTTTAAAAACAATTGCCAATAAACTAAGAGAGGACGTAGGCAGATGTGAAATATAGTCAAAGACTAAAATATCCTGCTAACAAGCTCAAGCACATCATTGAGGCAAAACACTAACAGGAACATACAGCACTTTAATGACACACAACCAATTAGACTTAATAGACATTTACAGAATATTCTGCCCAACAACCAAAAGATATACATACTTCTCATCAGCACACATCAAATATATTCTGAGATCAACCACATAGTCTAACATAAATCAGTGTGAACAAAGTTTAAAACATAAAAACAAAGCACACAGTGGAATAAAATAGATATCATCACCAGCACGAACCTCACTAAATACAAACACATGAAAATACAATAACATAGTTTGAATGACTTTTAGGTTAACAAAAATACAAGAGAGAACAAAAAGATTTCTAAGAATATATGAAAATGATGACACAACATACCAAGATCACTAAGATGCCATGAAAGTTGTGCTGGCAATTTTTCTTCTTTAAAAACTTGCCCATAAGGTCTTTCTGCCATGAAACTTACTTATTTATTTTTTTCTTTTATTTGCTAATAAACTTTGTTTGAAATCTTAAAGTTGTGCTGAGAGACGTTTATAGTAATACACAAACACATCAAGTAAAACAGCTTTCAAGTAAACAGTCTAATATTGCAACCAAAGGAGTTTGAAAGAGTAATCCAATCCTGAAACCAGTGGAACGGTGAAATTGGCAAAATAAAATCTTAGCTAAAAGTAACAGAGATTAAAAAAAAACCATGCTAAGGATCACCAAGAGAAAAACATGTTTTTTTTATAGGATAAAATAAGGTTAATACACACACCTGGGGGGAGAGAGAGTGAGAGAGAGAGAGAGAGAGAGAGAGAGAGAGAGAGAGAATATGGCAATGCCAATTTGAATAAACACAATTACAAATGAAAAAGGTTAGGTTAAAGGCAACATGAAAAAAAATAGAAGATTATTAGAGATTACTATGTAAATCTATAAGAAAGGTATGCAAGTCCGGTAGAATATCCACAGGAAATGGAGGAATTCCTGGCAACACAGAACCCCCCATGATTAAAACAGTAACAAATTTAAACCCTAAACAGACCAAAAACAATCCTAGAAATCAACTCAGTAATAAGAAGCCACTCTCCCTCCAAAAATATCCCTGGGTCACATGGTTTCTTAGTGAAAATATTCCAAGCAATTGGGAAAGAAGAAATTCTCCCTAGCTTATTCTATGAAGTCAGAATCATCCTGATATCTCAAAATGGCAAAGACTCAACAAAAGACAGAAAAGTTCAGGTCAATTTCCCTGATAAACATAGATGCAAAAAATCTCAACTAAATTCTAGCAATTTGCATCCAACAACCTATTAAAGGACAAATTATTATGTCTACATGGGCCTAGTTCCTGGAAACAAAAGATGATTCAAAATACACAAATAAATAAATGTAACCTACCATATGAACAGGTGTAAGATCTAGAACCACATGATTTTTTCAATAGATGCAGGGAAAGATTTTGATAAAATACACCATCATTTCTTGATTAAAAAAAAACTCTCAAACACCTAGGCGTTGAAGAAACATTCATCAAAATAGTAAAGATATCTATGACCAACCTGTAGCCAACATCATGATTAATGGGCCGATGCTGCAAGCATTCCCCCTAAGAACTGGAATAAGACAAAGATATCCACTCTCACCAATCCTATTTAAAATACTATTGGAAGTCCTAGCCAGAGTAATCAGGCACGAGAAAGAAATTATAGGCTTCCAAATAAGAAAAGAGGAAGTTAATTTATCTATCTTTGCCATTGATATGATTCTGTACATAGAAAGCCCTAGAGAGTCTATAAAAACCTCCTTGCACTTCAGTAAATTCTTTATGTCCAAAAATCAATGTGCAAAAATCAGTTGCTGAGAACCAAATCAAAAGCAAAATTCCATTTAAATAGCCACAAAAATGTAATACCTTGGCATTTATCTAACCAAAGAGGTGAAAGATCTTTACAATGATACCATCAAAACACAAGAAAAATAAATCAAAGATAACACAAATGGAAGAACATCTCATGTTCATGGTTCGAAGAAACATTATTGCCAAGATGATGTCCATCTACTCAAGGCAATCTACTGAGTCAGTGCAATCCCTAGCAAAATGCCAGTATAGTTTTTCACAGACCTAGAAATGATAATACTCAAATTCATATAGAAACAAAAAACTGCCCAGATATGAAAGCAATTCTCATTAAAAATAATAAAGCCGGAGGCATCATGTTCCCTGCTTTCAAACTTTATTACAGGCAGTATTACATAGTACAAACATAGACACATAGACAAATGAAACATGACAGATAATCTGGAAATAAAATCACAGACCTACAACCAAATTATTTTTGATAAAGTTAACAAAAATATTCTAGAAAAAAACCATATTTAACAAAATATGCTGGTAAAACTGGCTAACCTCATGTAGAGGAATGAAACTCGACCATTACATATCACCATATAAAAAATTAACTCAAAACGGGTTAAGGGCTTAAATGTGAAACTTCAAACAATAAGACTCTTAGAAGAAAATTTAGGGAACATCCTCATGGACATTGGCCTAAGAAATAAATTCTTGGTCAAATCCTCAAAAGCAAGTGTAGCAAAACCTAAATTGGACATGTGAAACCATGTGAAGCTAAAATGTTTTTGCACAGCAAAAGAAACAACCAAGAGAGTAAAGAGAGAACCCACAAAATGGGGAAAAATATTATGCATCCAAAAATATTATGCATCCAACAAAATTCTAACATCTTGGGACTACAGAAAACTCAAACAAAGTGATGAAGAAAAAGCCAATAACCCCATTAAAAAGTGGGCAAAGTCACTTTTCAAAGGAAGATATCCAAACAGAACACAAACATATGATCAGCTTCACTAATCATCAGATAAATGCACAGCAAGACTGTAATTAGATACCATCTTATACCAGTCAAGATGCCTACCTTTAAAAAGTAAACACAAAACAATAAAACAAACAAACACACAAACAAAACCCTCAGGTATTGGCAAAGTTGCAGAGAAGAAAGAATGCTTCTACAGTGTATTGTTGGTGAGAATGTAAACTAGTTCAACCTTTGTGAAAGCAATGTGGCATTTTCT
Source organism: Carlito syrichta (assembly GCF_000164805.1). Classification (NCBI taxonomy): domain Eukaryota; kingdom Metazoa; phylum Chordata; class Mammalia; order Primates; family Tarsiidae; genus Carlito; species Carlito syrichta. The sequence goes on from NW_007065227.1 coordinate 3,377, forward strand.
TAAAGATCTAAAACTTGAGCTGTCTGACCCAGTAATCTCACTTCTGAGAATATACCCAGAGGTAAATAAATCACTCTTTAAAAAAGACACCTGCACTGATAT
>NW_007065228.1:0-359 GCF_000164805.1 Carlito syrichta
GGCTTGCCAGCTTGCTATCTTAAGTCAGCTAGGTAAGTCAGTTGACTAGTCAGCTGACTAAATAGGTAACCAGCAAGGTATATCACCTGGCTAGCCAGCTGACTAGTTGGTTAAGACTGCTACTTAAGTCAGCTGGCAACCTGCTGCCCAGCTAGTTAAGTAAGCTTGTCTGATGGCTATCCAGTTGGTTAGCTAGTTAAAAAGTTAGCTAAGTCAGATGGCTAGCGATCTGGCTAGCTAGTTGTTTCTGCTAGTTAAGTCAGCTGGTTACCTTGGAATCTACCTATATAAGTGAGCTGGTTATGTCAGCTATGTAACTCGATGAGTCAGCAAGTTAACTCAGCAGGCTACTAGACAGC
>NW_007065229.1:0-514 GCF_000164805.1 Carlito syrichta
CTTAACTAGTCACCCAGCTAGCTTAACTAGATGGCTTAACTAGCTAGTTACCTAGTTAGCCAGCTGACTTAACTAGCTGAAATAACTTGCCAGCCAGCTGTCTAGCCATCTAACTTTACCTTTTTAACGAGCTAGCGATCTGGCTAGCCAACTGACTTAAAGAGGTGACTTAACTAGCTAGCCAGCTGGTTAGCCAGCTGACTTAACTAGTTGATTTACGAGCTGGGCAGCTGGAAAGCCATGTGACTAAACTAGCTGACTTAAGTAGATATTGTAACGGCTAGTCAGCCGACTTAACAAGCTCTCTACCTCTCTAGACACCTGGATAGCCAGCTGACTTAACTAGCTGACTTAATTAGCTAGCCATCTGGCTATCAAACTGACTTAACTACGTCCCTAGCTAGCCAGCCAGCAGGCTAGCCAGTTTACAACCAGCATTCTTAACTAGCTGGCATGCTTTCTAACCAGTTGAATTCACTAGCTTTCTACATAGGTAGCCAGCTAAGTATCCTGC
>NW_007065230.1:0-345 GCF_000164805.1 Carlito syrichta
CTCTACAGTAAATCAAAAATTAGCTGGGCGTGGTAGTGTGTACCTGTCGTTCTGGCTACTTGGAAGGCTGAGGTAGAAGGATCATCAAAGCCCAGCAGGTTGACGCTGGAGTGACTATGAGTGTGCCACTGCATTCCAACATGGGTGATGGAGTGATATTCCAATTTAAACAAAAAAAAGAGCATCAGTGTCAAGGGCTAACACCACAACAGCCATGTCCACACAATAACTGCTTTGTTCCAAGCAACCTGTGAGCTATATTCACTCCCAGTTTGTAGGGGAGGAGGCAGAGCTACCCGGCCAGGAACATGATGCTAGAAAGCAAAGAAACTGGGATTTGAACCC
>NW_007065231.1:0-345 GCF_000164805.1 Carlito syrichta
AGACAGCTAGTTAATTCAGCTGGCTAGCTAGGTAGCGAGCAAGTTAAGTCAGTTGACTGAACAGCTGGGTAGTTAATTATATCATCTAGTTAAGTCAGCTGGCAAGCCAGTTGGCTACATAAGTAGAAAGCTGGTTAAATCAGCTGGTTAGACAGCTGGCAAACTAGTTAAGTCAGCTATTTGAGTCAGCTAGCTAACCATCTAGCTAGCTGAATAAGTCAGCTAGTTAAATCAGCTTGCTAGCCAGCTGGCTAGCTAGGTAGCTAGCTAGTTAAGTCAGCTGTCTAGCCAGGTGGCTATCTAGTAAAGTCAGCTAGTTAAGTAAGCTGGTTAACCCACTGGGTA
>NW_007065232.1:0-348 GCF_000164805.1 Carlito syrichta
CTCCATCTGCCAGACATACACCGACCTTTCATCTTGTATGTGCACGAAAACAAAGGGGTGGCCCTGGGAGTCCTAGGGCAGCTTTATGGACAGGCATTCGCCCCGGTGGCCTATCTCTCAAAGCAGCTAGACCATACCTTCCAGGGCTGGGCCCTATGTCTGCGAGCGCTGTCTGCCACCCACATGCTGGTGTGTGAATTCAAAAAACTCACCTTCCGGGCCCCTATCACAATAACCTCCCCCCACCATCTACAGCACCTTTTAAGCTACAAAGGCCTTCACAAGCTACCCCCCGGTCGAGTCCTATCGCTCCTTGTCTTCTTTTTACAAGATCCCTCCATATCCTTT
>NW_007065233.1:0-344 GCF_000164805.1 Carlito syrichta
CTAAATTCCTTTCAATCTTTTTCAGTTCTTTCTTTTCCTTACCATTGGATTCGTCTACATCTGATTTCATTCCACCTCATTCCATTCCTCTCCATTCCATTCATATCCTTTCCATTCCACTCCATTCCATTCCATTGCTCTGCATTCCATTCCATTGCATGCCTTTCCACTCCATTCCTTTTCATTCCATTCATCTCCATTTAATTGCATTCCACTATATAACATTCCAGTACCTTCCTCTCCTTTCCGTTCCATTCATTTCTATGCCATTCCATTCCAATCCATTCCATTCCAATCCATTCCATTCCATTCTTCTTCCTTTCATTCCATTGCATTCCTTTCCA
>NW_007065234.1:0-343 GCF_000164805.1 Carlito syrichta
CTGAGACACTCATATAATGGAGGAGGACTTGTCACTGAGGCACCCATTAGGTAGGAGATCCAGTCACGAGAGGTAATCACAGAGGAAATCTAGTCACAGGGCACTGGTTACAGAGAAGGAGTAAAAGCCATCACAGAAGAGGGCTGGTCACTGGAAAAGCCATCACAGAAGAGGGCTGGTCACTGAAGCACTCATCATAGAAGAGGGCCAGGGAGTGGAAGAGCCATCATAGAAGAGTACCAGCCACCGGGCACCCATTGAGGAATAGGGCAAGTCACTGGGACGCCCATCACAGAGAAGGGGTATTTACTTGTGCACCGATAACAGATGAGGGTTTGCCACC
>NW_007065235.1:0-1173 GCF_000164805.1 Carlito syrichta
AGAGCGGGTAGCTTTTGCTGTGTTGAAAACAAAATGGCAATAGATGTCCCTGGGCTGGTGTCCCCAGTTGAGGAGCCTGAGACGAAGATTTGAGTTCTGGTGCTTCATGAGAAGGGGGTTGCAGGGAGCATGAGTGGAGAAGACAGGAAGTGACACAAGGGGCGCAGCTCCTCGGGGGACACTCTGACACGGTGTGTAGACCCGTAATCCCATATGAGTGGTGAGGAAGTGGGGGGTTGTGTCCACCACAATTCATGGAGGGTTGTTCCCAGGGATATTAATTCCCCACCAACTCAGGCCTGCAGCCATATGGGTTATAGAAAGCCCCCAGGTTGGGTGTGGTGGCTCACACCTGTAACCCTAACACTTTGGGAGACTGAAGTGGGAGAATCCCTTGAGACCAGCCTGGGCAACATAGTGAGACCCCTATCTCTAAAAAAAATTTTTTTTTAATTAGCCAGGGCCAGGTTCAGTGGCTCAGCCTGTAATCCCAGCACTATAGGAGGCTGAGGTGAGTGGATTGCCTGAGCCCACCCGGGCTACTTGGCAAGACCCACCCAGGCTACTTGGCAAGACCTCGTCTCTACAATAAATCAAAAAATTAGCCGGGCACGGTAGCGCACACCTGTAGTTCCAGCTACTTGGAATGCTGAGGCAGAAGGATCACCGGAGCCCAGCAGGTCAAGGCTGCAGTGGCTGCGAGCATGCCACTGCACTTCAGTCTGGTACATAGAGTGAGACTCCAATTCAAAAAAAATTAGCCAGGCCAGCCAGGCTCAGTGGCTCAACCTGTAATCCCAGGACTTTGGGAGGCTGAGGTGAGTGGATTGCCTAAGTCCACAGGTTCAAGACCAGCCCAGGCAATTGGCGAGACCTCATCTCTACAATAAATTAAAAATTACCAAAAATTACCAAAAAACAAAATTAGCTGGGCGTGATAGTGCGTGCCTATAGTTCTGGCTATTTGAAAGGCTGAGGCGAAAGAATCGCTGTGTTAAACCCAAGATTTTAACTCCGAGAGACCACAAAGAGCCAGCTCCGCTGCAAACACACAAGGGTCTTTATTCAGGCTAGAGTCTGGGCTCGCATATGAAGCCGACGCAGCGACTTCAGGGATGAGAGCCCCGATCCAGTATGGCAAGCAGTTTTTATGCACAATTACAGAGGGAGGGG
>NW_007065236.1:0-701 GCF_000164805.1 Carlito syrichta
CTGACTTAACTAGCTGACATAATTAAGTAGTCAGCTGGCTAGCTAGCAGACTTAACTAGTTACCTACCTAGCTAGACAGATTGATAGCCAGCTTCCTTAACTAGTTGATATAAGTAGATAGCCTGATGACTTGCCAGTGCTCTTAAGTAGCTTCTTACCTACATAGACTTCTGTCATGACAACTGATTTAACTACCTAACTAACTAGCTAACCTGCTGGCCAGCGAGCTGACTTAACTCCGTGACTTAACTAGCTAGCTAGCTTGCTAGACAGCTGATTTCACTAGCTAGGTACCCTGCTAGGTAGTTGGCTAGCCAGCTGACTGAAATAACTGACTTAATTAGCTAGATACCTAGCTAACAAGCTGACTTAAACTAGCTAACTTAACTAGCTAGATACCTAGCTAGCCAGCTGGCTGGCCAGCTGACTTAACTAGCTGACTTAACTGGTTAGCCTGCTGGCTGGCTAGCTGACTTAACTTTCTGTCTTAACTATCAAGCCAGCAGCCTGGCCAGCTGAATTAACTAGCTGAATTAACCAGATAGCCAGCTGGCTAGCCAGGTGACTTAACCCGTTAGCTACCTAGCTTGTCAGCTGGGAGGTCAGCTTAATTAACTAGCTGATTTAAATAGCTGGCCAGGTGGCTAGCCAGCTGACTAAACTAGCTTGTTACCGAGCTACCCAGCTGGCAAGCCAGCTTA
>NW_007065237.1:0-342 GCF_000164805.1 Carlito syrichta
CCTCTCCATTCCATTTCTCTTCATTTCATTCCAATCCTCTCCATTCCCCTCCATTCCATTTCATTCCTCTCCATTTCTCTCTATTTCTTTCCTCTAAATGCATTCCATTCCATTCCAATGGAATCCATTCCATTCCTCTCCAATCATTTCAATTCCAATCCATTCAATTCCATTCATTTCCATTCCATTCTTTTACTTTCCTATTCATTCCATTCCATTCCATTCCATTGAATTCTAATCCATTCCTCTCCATTCCATTGCATTACATTCCTCTCGATTCCCTTCCTATCCATAGCATTCCGTTGGAATCCTTCCCATTCCACTACATTTTTTTCCCTTCCA
>NW_007065238.1:0-342 GCF_000164805.1 Carlito syrichta
CTCCCCCCCAAAGATTGCAGACTGGGTGAACAGAAACTGGGCTGGCTGTGACATTGCTGGACTGCTTTTCTCTATGTCCAACAGCCACCCTAATTCAGGGTTGTCTGCTCCATGAGCTCATATGCGTCTCTGCCATGGGGCACGAGTGTGGAGGGTGGAGGCAGGCCGTCTGGGATGCACGGACAAAGTCGTGGGACAGACTTGTTCAGTAGCCACCTTTGAAACCTCCCACAAATGACAGGGGGGAAAGTGCCTTTATCCCTCTGATCTCTGAGGGTGACTTTTCAAGCTGGGTGGCAAGGATGGTGGTGGTGGCAGTGGTGGTGATTATTATTATTTGAA
>NW_007065239.1:0-438 GCF_000164805.1 Carlito syrichta
CAATGAACTATAATGCCAGTAACTTCTATAGTGGTGAATGACAACTGTTATTACTATGAAGCCAGGATCACCTGTGTTCTCACTTCATACCTCAGCAATGAATCTCAGACGGAACCAAACATGCCCTTTGCCTCCCAGCCGCTCCGTGGGGCCATCTTGTCAGCCTTCCAGGGCGACACAAAAGTGGCCACCAGGCGGCCCTTGGCGTCAGGTAGGAGATCACCAGGAAAGACCACCCGCCAGAGGCCCGGCATCGTCCCAGTCTGCCACCGTTCGGGCGGGAGGTCTCCTCCGACCACAAACCCTCGTGTGGGCGCTGCTTGTCTCCTAGTGGGCACTCCAAAAAATTCCTGCGGGCGCCTCCAAAACGAGACGCCAAGCGGGAGGCAGGCGGGCTTGTACTGCGTAGTGAAGGGGACTCACATAGGCAGGCCGACC
>NW_007065240.1:0-341 GCF_000164805.1 Carlito syrichta
CTGAGCGACAGAGTGAGACTCCAACTCAATAAATAAATAAATAAATAAATAAATAAATAATTAGCCAGGCACAGTGGCATGCATTTGTAGTCCTAACTATTTGAGAGTCTGAGGCAGAAGGATTGCTTGAACCCAAGAGTTTGCAGTTACAATGAGCTATCTTCATGCCACTGCACCTCAGTATGGGTGACACAGCAAGACCCTGTCTCAAAAAAAAGAAAGAAAAGAGTCTCAATTTCATTAGTATTCATGCAGGTTAATATTAAAACACAATCAGATTACATAACCACAAGAATGGCAAACATGTAAAGGTCTGGCACTAACAAGATATGGAGCAACAG
>NW_007065241.1:0-341 GCF_000164805.1 Carlito syrichta
CTAATCCTTTACTGCACAGATCGTTAGCATCACCTGTATAAGTATAGGCAACCTTTATTCTTTAATGACTTGTCATACCTGATTCAGTTCACAAATCCGACACTTCATATGAGCCTTTGGTTGCACAATTGATTTTTTTCAATTATATTCTAGTAAGAGGGAACAGATTCTTATTGAACAAGTTCAGGCAATTGTATTACTAATAAAAGAAGGGAAACTTAGTAAAAGTTTGAATTCTTTTTAAATTTTTTGGTAGACAGGGGTCTTGCTGTGTTGCCCAGGCAAGTCTTGAACACCTGGCCTCAAGTGTTCCTTCTGCCTTGGCCTTTCAAAGTGCTGGC
>NW_007065242.1:0-341 GCF_000164805.1 Carlito syrichta
CAGTTACTATCTAATTTTTATCTTCATGTATACTAATTATTACTGGAACTGGCAATAAAAACTTTGCTGAGAGCAATGTTGTACATCATGGTCTAAGCTGACTCTATAGCATAGTATCACATGTAATATTGTGAAACAGTTTGTTCTAGTCAGCCTTATGTGGAATGAGTGTGACAACATTTTGCAGATAATGAGACTTAATTGTGTGTAAATAACATTTTTTAAACATCCTAGAAACAAATGACAATATCCAGATTTTAAAAAAAACTTAACAAGGTCGTCAGGAATCAGCCTGGGGTCAGGAGACTTAGTGAATTCTGAGATGTCCTATATTTGATCTA
>NW_007065243.1:0-686 GCF_000164805.1 Carlito syrichta
CTAGCCAACTATCCAGCCTACTTGCTAGTCAGCTAGTAAAGTCAACTAGGGATCCAACTAACTAAGTCAGCTGGCAACTCAGCTAACTACTCTGCTAGCTAGTTAAGTCAGCTAGCTATACTGCTTGCTAGTCAGCTAGCTAGCTGGTCAACTAGATAGGAAAGAAAGCTAGACAGCTAACTAGCCAGATAACTAGCTAGTTAAGTCTGCAAGCTAGACAGCTAGATAACTTGTTGGCTATCTGGTTATGTCAACTAGATATCCAGCTAGCTAGTCAGCTAGCAAATCAGCTAGTTATTTAGCTAGCTAGTCGGCTATCAACTCAGCTAGCTGGTCATCTAGCTAGTGGGTTTGCTTGATTTCCATCAGGTCAGCTTATTAGTTGGCTCCCTCACTTCCCAACTGGTCAGCAAACCAGTCAGCTCGCTTGCCAGCCAACAGGTCAACTAACTTATTGGCTCACTCTCAGGCTAATCAGGTTAGCTAGCTAGTCGGCTTGCTCACCAGCCAACTAGATAAGTCAGCTGACCAGTTGGGTCGTTAGCCACCTGACTATTTAAGGCAGCTCATCGGTCACATTACTCGCCGGCCGACTAGTTAAGTTGGCTCACAGGTTGGCTCACTTGCTGGCCTACTACTTAAGTCCTCTGAGAAATTGGCTCACTCGACAGTCGACTAAAGTCAGC
>NW_007065244.1:0-1163 GCF_000164805.1 Carlito syrichta
GAGGAAGTCAAGTTATCCCTCTTTACTGATGATATGATCCTATACCTTGAAAATCCAAGAAAATCTGTCAAAAACCTGCTTGCACTGATAAAGGACTTTGGCAAAATCTCAATGTACAAAATAAATGTGCAAAAGACAGTTGCATTCTTATACACCAACAACAAGCAGGCTGAGACCCAAATAAAAAGTACAATCCCATTCACAATAGCCACACACAAAAAAAAGAAATACCTCAGCATTTTCCTAACCAGAGAAGTGAAAGACCTTTACAATGTGAACTACAAAACACTACTGAAAGAAATCCAAGAAGACACAAATAAATGGAAAATCTTCCATGCTCATGGATAGGAAGAATCAACATTGTTAAAATGTCCATCTTACCAAAGGCAATCTACAGATTAAACACAATACCCATGAAATTACCAACATCATTCTTCTGAGACCTGGAAATGACAATACTGAAATTCATATGGAAACATAAATGACAACGAATAGACAAAACAATCCTTAGTAAAAGAAACAAAGCAGGAGGTATCACATTTCCAGACTTCAAACTTTACTATAAGGCTACATCAATCAAAACAGCCTGGTATTGGTACAAGAACAGGCATATAGGCCAAAGGAACAGGATAGAGATTTCGAAGCAAAGTCTCAATTTCTCAACCAACTCATCTTTTTTTTTTAAATCAATATTTTTTATTATGATTTTGCGGGGTACAGTTAAGGGTTAGGTGTACAATTACGTTTCATTCAGGCACCCTGTTGATAAGAGGTGTTTCCCCATCCCCAGACAGATATTTGCGACTGTTAATCCCATCCCTCTCCCCCCCCATAGTTTCCCAGTACCGTCAGTCATTTTCTTATAGTATTACATTGGATGTTCAAGGTCCATTATATGAGTGAGAACATGTGATACTCGGATCTTTGTTTCTGTGAGAGGTCACTCAGTATTATAGACTCTAGTTCCATCCAGGTTGCTGCGAAATTCATGATTTTCTTCTTTTTTATGGCTGTGTAGTATTCCATTTTGTATATGTACCACATTTTTTAAATCCAGTCTTCTTTGGATGGGCAGCATGGTTGCTTCCAGGTTCTTGCTATTGTGAACAACGCTGCGATAAACATACGTGTGCAGGTATCTTTTTTATAGAGTGATTTGAGTT
>NW_007065244.1:1483-60214 GCF_000164805.1 Carlito syrichta
TTGCCATTCTGACTGAAGTTAGGTGGTATCTCAGTGTGGTTTTGATTTGCATCTCCCTGATGATTAGTGAGGTTGAGCATTTCTTCATGTGTTTGTTGGTTGCTCGGATGTCTTCTTTTGTGAAGTGTCTGTTCATATCTTTTGCCCATTTTATAAAGGGGTTGTTTGTTTTTTTCTTTTCAGTACATTTGAGTTCCTTGTAGATCCAAGATGTTAAACCTTTGTCAGACCTGGAGTTCAACCAACTCATCTTTGACAAAGCCTCCAACAACAACCACTGGGGAGAAGAGAACCTATTTAGTATATGGTGCAGGGAAAACTGGCTGATCACATGCAGAAGATTGAAACAGGACCCCTACTTATCACCATACATAAAAATTAACTCAAAATGGATCAAAGACCTAAACGTAAAACCTCAAACTATAAGAATCTAGAAAACGCAGGAGATACACAAATGGAAATTGGAACTGGCAACCAATTTCTGATCTGGACCCTAAATGCCCATACCGTAAGAAATAAAATAGACAAGTTTGACCTCATCAAACTGACAAGCTTCTGCAAAGCAAAAGACACCATCCAGAGAGCAGGGAGACAGCCCACAGAATGGGAAAAAATATTTGCCAAATGTATATCTGGCAAAGGCCTAACATCTGGATCTACAAGAAACTCAAATGTGTCGAAAGGTAAAAAAACAAACAGCCCCATTAAAAAGTGGGCCAAAGACATGAATAGACACTTCTCAAAAGAAGATATATGGGCAGCCAACAGACACATGAAGAAGTGCTCTGCCTCACTCATCATCAGAGAAATGCAAATCCAAACCACATTGAAATACCACCTAACCCCAGTAAGAATCATTAATAAAACAAACAACAGATGCTGGCGAGGATGCGAAGACAAAGGAATGCTTCTACACTGCTGGTGGAAATGCAAATTAGTGCAACCTCTTTGGAAGACAGTGTGGCAATTTCTGAAAGAACTAGAAATTTACCTTCCATATGACCCAGCAATTCCCCTATTGGGAATATACTTGGACGAACTCAAATCATTCTACAAAAAAGATACCTGTACACACATGTTTGTTACAGCTCTATTCACAGTAGCAAAAACATGTAAACAACCTTGCTACCCTTCAAAACTGGACTGGTTCAAAATATGTGGTACATATACACAAGGGAATATTATGCAGCCATAAAAAAGGACAAACATATGGACTTTGCAGCAAGTTGAATGGATTCAGAGTCGATCATACTCAGTGATCTATCACAGAAACAAAGAATAGAGTACCATATGTTCTCACTCATAAATGGACCTTGAATAATTATAATACTATAAGAAAGGGATTGGTAGTAGTGGGAAACGGTCATGGGAGGGGTGGTAGGATTGGCAGTTGAGGGTAACTGCTAGGGGAGGAAGGGCCACATCATCAATAATGGTACCTGCATAATCAACTTTTGTATACCTAACCCTGAATTGTACCCTTCATGTTTGAAATAAAAAAAAAAAGACACTTGAAAAACTCAAAAAGTTTTCCTTCTTAGAGTCAAATACATACACTTTTCTAGTGAATTGCTATTTTGGTAAATGTAGACTAAATAACACTTTTTTCATAAATTGAAATTTTATTTTCAATATCAGTAAAAACTGAGAAATTTTGGAACTCTGCTTATGAATTTTATGATTTTGAATATCCTGTGACAGAAAAATATATCCAAGACTCCCTTGCTAAACTGACTTAATGACGATGATGGAGTGTAGAGGGGACAGGCTTATTTTAGGTGATGAAAGTTCTCAAAGCCTTGGCTAAGACAGACATGACATAGGGGATCACATGATTTATGAATATAAACTCTTCTTATCTGCGGTACTATTTGTTATATTTAATAATAAGAAGTAGAACTTCAAAACTTGGAACGCTGGAGGATCCAGGTGGATGTAATTTTTTTTCTGAACTTACAGTACTTCAACTGAGTGAATAACTATGATGCCCAAGAAGATCAGGTGGCTAAAAGTTTATTTAAATAACTCATTGTATTAGATCCCCTGATTCTGAATCAAGGATGAGGCACCAAAAATCTGTAAGTTCTAGAGTGCTGGGACAGATATGAAAGAGGATTTTTTATTTTGCCACTGCAATCCAACAAAAATATCTGTCTTCCTTTAAGCACCTGAATGTTGAGATCTTAATGTAATTGACCTCATGCTGGTTGTGAAGAAAATTAGAAACCCTGCCTCATGCTGAGAGCTATAACTTTTCATCAACACCATGAACTTAGCCTGGGGGTCAGCTCTTACTACCTGAAAACATCCATCAATTTATTTCAAAAAATGCATTACTTAGAACACTAGTCCTACAAGACACTCTATGAAAAAAATGTTCCATAGTTAAATTTAATTTTGGGAATATCATATGATATAGCTACCTCTTAGATTATTATAATACACTTTAGCATATTCAATAAGGTTACTGATAATTCAGTTCGTAAATGAAAAACAACAAAAAACAGTCTAACTTTGTTTAATATTCATCATAATTGTCTCTCAACATACACAAACACACACATTGCTTTTATAAGATTTTATATCAGTAGTAATTAAGGCAGTGTATTCTCAGCATAATAGACCAATGAAATAGAATAGAGGGTAATGATAGACCCTTACAGTAATTTATGACCAAGAGAACACTGCACTGCCATGGATAAAGTATGATCTTTTTGATAAAAGTTCCTGGGTCCATTGAAAAGCCATAGGATGAAAAAACTGTTTCTTACCTCATATCTAAATATGACAATATTTATTTATCTCATATCTAGATAAAGAGTATGGCTTTTAGAAGAAAATATAGTAGAATATCTTTATGACATGGAAAACAAAATTTTTTATCAGGACATATAAAGGAAAAAAAGTTAGCCCACATTTAAAGTAAGAACTTCTCTTCATCAAAGGGCACCATTAACATAGTAAAGAGGCAAGCTACAGACTAAGACAATATATTTATACTATATATATTTATGTGATAAAAGACTTATGTATAAAACATATTAAAATCTGTTCCAAGTCAGTATTAAGAAGTCAGACAATATATGACTTTGCAGCAACTTGGATGGATTTGGAGTCGATCATATCAGTGATTTATCACAGAAACAAAGAACAGAGTTCCATATGTTCTCACTCATAAGCTGAACTTGAACAATTATAATGCTATAAGAAAGCAATTGGCAGTAGTGGGAAACTATTAGGGGAGGGGAGGGGTGGGACTGGCAATTGAGGGAAACTGCCAGGGGATGGAGGGGCATACCTCATCAACCAGGGTATCTGCATGATCAATGTTTATATACCTAACCCTGAATTGTACCCCACATCTTTATAATAAAAATTTAAAAAAAGTCATACAATCCAATAGAAAAAATAAGCAAAAGATGTGAAGAGTCATGTCATGAAAGAGGCTATTAAGAAAGTGCTCACACTTATTAGTAATAAGGAAAATGCAAATTAAAACTATAAAATCATTACAAAGGGATGGATAAAATAAAAACAGAAATTTCCAAGTCTTGTCAAGGATGTATAACAATGGAAACTCTTTTCAACTGTTAGTGACAGGGTACAAGAATATAACCACTTGAGAAACTGGTAGGCAGTAATGACTAAAGCTCAACATGTGCTTATCTTATGACCCAACATAGATCATAGAACTCAGATTATATACTGAGCAAAAATGCATACACACACACACACACACACACACACACACACACACACACACACACACTCTCTAAAAGACATGTACTAGAATGTTCACGGCAGCATTGTTTGTAAGGATCCCCAGATGAAAGCCATATAAATATTTATCAACAGTAGAATAGATCAAGTGTGATAAATTCAAACATGGGATATCATCTAGCAGTGAGAATGAACAAAATTTTGAGTTCTAACAGTCAGATGAAAAAAGTACATACTGGGTACTGGATGATTTCATTTACATAAAGTTATAACAGGCAAAACTAATCTATGATAATTCAATGTCAAGACAGTGGTTACTTTGGAAAGGGAATTAAAGGGGATTCCGGGGTGCTGATAACATTTTGTTTCTTATCTGGGAATTTGTTTCAATTTGTGAAAATCCATTGAGTAATGTACTTATGATTTGTGCATTTTCCTATACATTTGATATACAGTTTTGTGCTGAATAAAGCAATGAGAGACCATGTATATGATGGTGATCACATAAGATTGTAATACCATATTTTTACCATACCCTCTCTGTGTTGAGATACATAAATACTTACCATTGTGTCAAAATTGCCATAGTATTCAGTACAGTAATATGTTGTACAGATTTGTAGCCTAGGAGCAACATGCTATATCATATAGTCTAGGGGTATAGTTGACTATACCATCTAGTTTTGTGTGCATATACTGTATAATGTTTGCACAACACAATTGCCTAATGACACATCTCTCAGAACATATCCCCATCATTAATTTATATAAAACTGTACTAAAATAAAAGAAGATATATCAAAACAAAATTTTTCTTAATCAACATTTTTTAAAATAAAAGATTCTTAGCTCCAGGCTTCCAAGAAACACACTTTGGAAAATGCTGAACTATTTGCGCACTTCTATTGGTATATATTGTTCAAGTTATTATTTTTTTAAATTTAAATAAGGTTAGGTGAGGCCAGGCATGGTGGCTTGCCCTAGCACTTTGAGAGGCCTAGGAGAGAGGATTGCTTGAGCCTGAGAGTTTGAGACCAGCCTAGGCAACATATTGAGACCTTGTCTCTACAAAAAAATTTTTAAAAAATTAGCCAGGCATGGTGGCGTATGTATGCCTGTAGTCCCAGGCACTCAGGAGGCTGAGGCGGAAGGATCACCCGATACCAGGAAGTCAAGGCTGCAGTGAGCTGTAATTGAGCCACTGCACTTCAGCCTGGGTGTCAAGTGAGACCCTGACTCAAAAAAAAAAAAAAAAAATTAAATTAAATGATATTCAAGGGAAAACATTCACGGATATAATGGATACTTTTCCCAATTAATGTCCAAATTTATCATTATAAATTTAATGGACGTTTGAAAAGTAAAGAAAGAAAACAGATGCATTTTAATTATATGAATACTAAGGATCAAACTGAGATTTCTCTTTTTAGTTTTTTTTTAAATTATTTATTTATTTTTTATTATGAAGTTGTGGGGTATCTTTTTAGTTTTGAGTAGCAAAAATATAAACTACTAATAACCTCATAATAAATGCATAAAAAGAATTCTTCAGCAAATAACAATTTTGTGATTTACTCATGGTAATTAAATCATGTTTTGATACTTTAGATTTCTATTTATCATTGAGTTGTAAAAGTTAACTTGCACTGATACAAGTTTATAAAATATTACCCTCTTTCCCAGTTCTTGAATATATGTTTTACTTTATCAGAGACATTTTTGATGACAGAGTGTGTGCCTGGATCTTGGTGTATTTTTCTCTTGCACTAATTAAATAATTAAATCACTTGTTCCAGAATGTTGAAATGCCAAATGTCCAGTTTCTCTGCATTAGCTGACTTCTTAGTCTGACAGGTCAACAATTGCTCTAAGTGTCTGACATTCAGAAATTGGAGAGAATAGGTCAGGACTGTGTTAAGTGGGTTTGCATTTTAAGCAGCTGTGAGTGAAAAGAGAGGAAAAGGATGTGTCCAGTGGTAATTTCTGTTAGTTATTTTCTGTAGTTCTCTTAAGACTTTTTTGTTTTTCAAGAGAAAAATCAAGATTAGTTGTTTTTATTCAACTTCACTTATTTTGTAATCTTTCTGGAAGATTATAGGAATCTGAAAATATGACTATTCAAAAGTTATATATCATACTGGTAATATAGGTAAATGAGATAATTACAGTTATAACTATGATGCACATTTTCAAAGGAAGGAGGACAATTGAGTTTGGCTCTGAATTTTTTGTGACAACAGCCTTTGAGTGTCCCTGCTTAAATTGCTTTTTATATATGAAACGTACACTTTGGAAATACTTTTCACATAAAAATGTACTATTTATTGTCAATCTTTTTCACTCGAGTTTACACAAGAAGAATTGCTTAGAATATTCAAATCATTAATACCATCACAGATCTTATGTCAGCTAGTGGTCTTAATTTTTTCCTTCAGTAAATATATTTTCTTGTATTTTGAAGACTGTGTTTGCTTGAATTTCATCACTTTTATTTTCTTCTCCTTATCTGCTACAGAAAATGTAAATGATGCCAATAAAATTAGCAAAAGCGAGAGAAGAAAAGAGGAGTAGCAGCAACAAGGGATTAGGCATAATTTAATAATTTGTATCTAAATAATCAAGTCACAGGACAAATCTCATACTGGCTCCTCCATGGAAAGTTACACTTTTGTTTATGTACTGAAGTTTTACAGCAATAATATTAGTAAGGATAGGGGAATTCCCATCTCTTGTCATTGACTTCCTGAGCCAGCAAACCGGTAATGGATGGAGTCTGAAGCTATGTGCCGACAACCTCATAGAGACCACATGGAAATGGTTGTGAAGTGATTCACAGGTAATGGTCATGAGCTTATGCTATTAGGGAATACTTTAGAATGCCACCATTATGAGGTGTCGTGACAATGTGCAGTGAAGAAATGTTTGGAGGTTCTAGGAAGGATGTTGTTTGAGTCTCATTGGTGAAGATTCTTATAAATTTCTTGGTGCATTTGGAACTTGATACAAGAACTCTATTATGTATTGTTATTTGTGTGTGCATTTGTAACTTAGCTAAAATTATTGTTATATGAATATAGAAATATGTAACTATCTTTTAGAGATTGTGTTCATTTTTTTGTAAGCAAGCATGTTTGTCATTTCCATAAAGTCCCTTGGTAAAGGAAGCCCATTAACCTTGTTATTTATTTATAAATAATTTATGTAGACATGTTGGGATATTACAATCAAAACTTTGGTGCCAGGTGAGAGTTGGTAAGAGGAAAAGACAAATGTTCTCCCAAATCCGTGTTTGTGAGGAAGATACCATTTTTGACCCAGGACCAATGTCTCAGCAACTGTGACCGCTATAGGCATTTTGGTTTCTGCCCAGAGACAAGAGTGCTTGCTCTGAGTAGGGGTGGGGCCTCCCACAGTCAAAGCAAGGCAAGGATCATGGAGATCACCCCAGGGTTTGGAGTCAGATATGGGCATATTCCAGCCCTAGGCTGGGAATGGCAGGAAACTTGCCAAACCTGTGCTTCCTCCTGGGAAGAAAGACTGGCAGCCAGGGTCAGATCTGCAGCCTGGAATCGGTCTCTGTATGTCACTGCCTGGGCGTCCCATCCAACCTTTCCAGACAGTTGTGGCAAGGACCCCAGCAATACTGAGGAACACCCAGAATAGTAGCCTAAATGACAGGAGCCTGGCAGGGTGTCCTCATTCTCATGCTCAAGAACCACAGCCTAAGAAGAAGGAAAGTTGCTATAGCTATGGTCTCTCATGAATAGCAGGGTCTTGTAGCCACTGTCAGTTTTGCCACTGTTTAATGAGCATCATTGCTAACAGCCTCTGGCTCTCTCCTGGACCAGTTGGGGTAGCATGCTCCAGCAACACTGAAGAGAAGGAGGGCCTCCACTCCTACATATCTGGGAAAGCAGTCTAAGTGGCAGGAGACCAGCAAGAGGGACTTCACCCCTCTGCACTTGAATCACCAGCCTGAGTGTCAGGAGAGCTCCTGAGCCCGTAGTTTCTCCAAAGTAGTGAGGCCTGAAGCCAAGTTCAACTCCACGACCCAGAATCTGGCTCCAGGTGTGATTGCAGGGGATCACAACTTGCCCCTCTAGTATGTTAGTGAAGTATGCCCCCAGGTACCAAGGATCAGGTGGCCCCTATTTCTATACACCCAGATGAGTAGCCGAAACTGTCCAACCCTTCTTGAGGCAGTGATCCTTGTGCAATGAGGACACCTGTGATGCAGGTCCTAACACACCCAATCACCTGGAATAGAGCAGGACTCAAGGTTAGAGTCCTTGGTGCTGTAATGCTGAATTTGTTCAGTGACCAGACATATCCCCATGTACCTGGAGCTCCTGATCTTTAGATTAGGAGCTTAGGCTGCCCTCCCCTTTCTGAGCAGAGAACTTGAGGCAGCAGAGGTCCCTTGACACCTCTCCAAAGTACACATCTGGGAATTTAGAGGCCATACACCAGTACCTTCCTTGGAGTGGGCCCCGTGCCTGCCACTCATGGATCTGTAGGTATGCCTGTCTGGTTTAGCCCTACCCATCTTGGTTCTTTCTTATCTGGGGTTGAACTGGGAGCTCAGACCACCGTGCATTCTTCAGATGAGCTCACTGCTAGGACAATAGAGAACTTCTTCTTGTAAATACGGATCAAGCAAATACCCAGTCATAAGTGCCACATGCAGGCCTAGAGGATGAATGATGTAACACACACGGTAATCTGCTGACACTGGCACACACCACAAAGATAGGCCTCCTGAGACTTCCACTACCCAATCCCCACAGGAGACCATGAGCCAGTCTACACCCTTACTACACTGCTATAACAGCAAACACCTGGGAAAGTCTACATACACAGGTCATCTGCATCAAAGGAACTCATACAGATTATCTGTCATAGTTCATCCAGATGAGAAAGAACCAGAGAAACAACTCTGAAATTATGAAAAAAAAGGGGTGTTACCCCTCCAAAGGGGCACACCAACTCTTCAACAACAGACTCTGATCAAAATTAAATTCCTGAATATCAGATACCAAATTCAGAATATTGATTATAGAGAAGCTCAATGAGATGCAAGAGAAAGCTAATCAACACAAAGAAATTAGCAGAACAATTCAGGAGGTAAAAGAATTTGACAACATAAAAAAAAAACAGAACTAAAAAACTTGATGATGGAGATGCAAAACACAGTACATGACTCTAGCAGTAGGCTAGACCAAGTGGAAGAAAGAATCTCAGTGCTGAAAGATAGATTCTTCAAATTAACCCAGTCAGACAGAAATAAAGAAATAAAAAGATTGAGCAAAACCTATGAGAAATAGGGATTATGTAAAGTGACCAAATCTAAAAATCATAGGCATTCCAGAGGGAGAAGTTAAAGTGAAAGGTATAAAAAACATATCTAGGAATATAATTAAGAAAACATCCCTGGTCTCGAGAGAGCTCTAGATAGTTATATACAAGAAGCTCAAAGAACTGCTGGAAAAATACATCACAAGAAGAACCTCACCAAGGCATATAGTTGTGAGATTTTCGAAAGGCAATGTGAAAGAAAATATCCTAAGAGCAACAAGAAAGAAGTGCTGAATCACTTATAAAGGAAAGGACACTAGACTAATAGCAGACTTCTCAGCAGAAACTCTCTACAAACCAGAAAAGAATGCAGGACTATTTTCAACTTCCTTAAAGAAAAAAAGAATGCCAACCAAGAATTTTATATCCAGCCAAACTAAGCTTCATAAAATGAAGGATAAATAAAATCTTTCTCTGACAAACACTAAGGGAATTTGTTGCTACTGAACGGGATCTATAAGAGATGCTCAAAGGGGTATTAGGCTTGGAAACAAAATGACGAATTTTACTATCTAAAAAGATCACATAAGTACAACACTTATAGAGCCTATAAAGTAACTACACATTTGAATCCCCAAGGCAGCTAGCTTACAACATTGTGCCAGGAACAAAACCTCAGATATCAATATTAACTCTGAATATAAATGGCCTAAACACTTAAAAGAATCAGAGTGACTAAACAGCCAAGACTTAACCTTATGCTGCCTACTAGAGACCCACCTACTGGACAAAGACAGTCATAGACTCAAAGTAAAGGGTATATCAGAAAAATGGAAAATAAAAATGAGCAGGAGTAGTCATTCTCACATCAGATAGCTGAGACTAAATTTAGAAACAGTAAAAAAAAAACCCAACAAAAACCAAAAAGCAAAGAAGGACATTATGTAATAATAAATGATACAATTCAAGAAGATTTAACTGTTTTAAGTATATATTCACCAAACACTTGAGCACCAAATTCATAAAGCAAACACTGCTTGACTTTAGAAAACATATTAATAGCAATATAAAGGGGGAACCTGAAAATCCAGAATTTATTTATAAATGTGTATTTATTCTTACATGTTTAAACTTCAGTCACCTTCAAAGTACTCTCTGTTTAATGCAGTACACTTATTATGATCATTTTTCCATTGCTCAGAACAGTTTTTAAACTCATCAATTTTGATGCCTTTTAGTGCTTCTGCTTTTAAAAAATTTCATCTCTTTCACCCACCTCAGCAAAACATTTCCCATTTCCCCCTGAGGACTTTTTCATCCAAGAAAGAAAAAAAAATTGCTTGGAGTGAGATTGGGTGAACAGGGAAGATAAGGCATGAATGTCATGCTGTTTTTGCTCAAAAACTGCTGATTACTCAGCATCGTGTGGGCAGTTGCATTGTCATGGTGTTTGCTACAACTTGGTACATTTCTTCCACAAACTGCATGGTTACCTTCTCAAGAGTTCCAGATAAAAACTTTGGTTGCTTCTTTGATTCAGAGGAACAATTTTGAGTGTATTACAAGGGGCTTCCCCTCCAAAAGATAATTCTGTTTTTTGGTTCCCCCCTCATATAATAATAGTGGGTGACATCAACACCCACTGACATTGCTAGACAGATCACTGAAGCAGAAAATCAACAAAGAAGCACTAAACTTAAACTCTACTATAGACCAAATGTGCCTAACAGAATTTTTCATTCAACAACTGCAGAATATACATTTTCCTCATCTCTGCATGGAAAATTCTCCACAATAGACAGTATTCTTGGCCATAAAACAAGTCTCAAAACATTTGAAAACATCAGAATTATACCAAGCATCTTCTCAGACCACAGTGGGATAAAATTAAAAATCAACATTAAGAGAAGCTTCCAAAAATATTCTACTACATGGAAACTGAACAACTGACTCTTGTATGACCCTTGGGCAAACAATAAAATTAAGGCAAAAATTAAAAAAATTCATTGAAACAAATGAAAATAGTGACACAACATACCAACACCTCTGGGACACAGCAAAATCAGCCCAGAGAGGAAAGCTTATAGCATTAAATTACTACATCAAAAAAGATAGAGCCTAGAAAACAATAGTTTAAACTAGCACCTCAAGGAACTAGAAAAACAAGAACTACCTAAACCTAAAGCTAGCAGCAAAAAGAAATAACAAAGATCAGAGCAGCATTAAATGAGATAGAGACCCCTCCAAAAGATACAAAGGATCAATAGATCAACAACTGGTTCTTTGAAAGGATAAACAAAATTGACAGATTGCTAGCTAGACTAACCAAGAAATAAAGAGAGAAGAGTCAAATAAATTTTATCAGAAATGACAGAGGTGACATAACAACCAGTACCACAGAAATACAAAAGATCATCCAGGACTATTATAAACACATCTATGGCAACTAACTGGAAAATGGATAAGTTCCTGTAAACATACAACCTCCCAAGTCTGAACCAGGAAGAAACAGATACCCTGAATAAACCAATAGTTAGCAATGCAATTGAATCAGTAACAAAAATTTCCCAACAAAAAAAAGTTCATGGTCAGATGGATTCACAGCCAAATTTTATTAAATGTATGAAGAAGAACTGGTAGCAATCCTTCTGAAACTATTCCAAAAAATTGGGGAGCAATGCCTTCTTAACCATTCTATAAAACCAATATCACACAACGAAAGAAGACACAAAGACACAACAAAAAACAAAACTACTGACCAATTTCACTGATGAATATAGATGCAAAAATTCTTAACAAAATACTATCAAACCAAATTCCACAACATATTTTAAAAAAATCTATCACGACCAAGTGGGTTTTATTACAGGGATATAAAAATGGTTCTATATCCATAAATCAATAAATGTGATCTACCACATGAATAGAAACTAAAAATAAAAAACTATATGATTATCTTAATAGATATAGAAACATCCCTTTATGATAAAAAAACTTTCAACTAACTGAGTATCAAAGAAACATATCTCAAAATAAGGGCCATATATGACAAACTCACAGCCAACATCAAACTTAATCAGGAAAAACTGAAACATTCCCCTTCAGAACAGAAACAAGACAGAGATGTCCACTCACACCACTCTTATTAAACACTGTACTGGAAGTCCTAGCAAGAGCAATCCAGCAAGAGAAAGAAAAGGCATCCAAATTGGCAAGGAGGAAGTCAAACTATTTCTGTTTGCAGATGATAAGATTGTATACCTAGAAAACCCTAGAGACTCCTCCAAGAAGTTTCTAGACCTGATAGATTTCTTTAGTGAAGTCTCAGGATACAAAATCAATGTATAAACAATCAGTAGCATTCTTGTACATCAACAATACTCAAGCTGAGAAACAAATCAAGGGCTCAATCCCATTTACACTAGACACACACACAAACACACACACACACACACACACACACACACACACACACACACACACACTCTCTCTCTCTCTCTCTCTCTCTCTCTCTCTCACACATGAAATACACCTAATTAAGAAGGTGAAAGATCTCTATAAAGAGACTTACAAAACACTGATGAAAGAAATCATAGATGACACAAACAAATGAAAGAACATCCATATTCATGAATTGGAAGAATCAATATTGTTAAAATGACTGTACTGCCCAAAGCAATCTACAAAATCAATGCAGTCTCTATCTAAATACCAACTTCATTCTTCACAGAACTAGAAAAAACAATCTTTAAATTTATATGGAATCCCAAAAGAGCCAGAATAGCCAAAGCAATCGTAAGCAAGAAGAACAATTGTGGAAGCCTCACACCGCCTGAGTTCAAATTATGTATCATGTCTATGGTAACAAAAACAGCATGCTACTGGTATAAGAATAGACAGATAAATTAATGGAACAGAATAGAAAATACTGGTATAAGAATAGACAGATAAATCAATGGAACAGAATAGAAAATACAGAAATAAAACCACATACCTATAACAAACTGATATTCAACAAAGCCAATAAAAATAAACAATGGGGAATGGAATCTATTCAATAAACCGTGCTGGGAAAATTTGCTAGCCATATGCAGAAGAATGAAACTGGATCACTACTTCTCACCATATGCAAAAATTAACTCAAGCTGGATTAAAGACTTAAATGCAAGACTAGAAACTATAAAAATCCTAGAAGAAAGTCTAGGAAACACTCTTCTGGACATTGACCTAGGCAAAGAATTTGTGATGAAGACCTCAAAAGTAATTTCAAGAAAAACGAAAGTAGACAAATGGGACTTTATAGAACTAAAAGGTTTCAGTACAACAAAAGAAATAATTAACAGAATTAATAGAAAACCTACAGAATGGGAGAAAATGTTTGCAAATTATACCTCAAATAACGGGGTAATATTCAAAATCTATAAGGAACTCAAACAACTCAATATGAATAAAACAGATAACACATCAAAAAGTGGGCAAGGGACATGCCCAGACACTTCTCAAAAGAAGACACACAAGCGGTCAACAAACAGATGAAAAAATGCTCAACATCACTAATCATCAGATAAATGCAAATAAAAACCATAATGAGATACAATCTCACACCACCTAGAATTACTTATATTAGCAAATCAAAGAACAACAGATGCCCCCTGTCACAGTTGCAGAGAAAAGGGAACACTCATTTACTGTTGGTGGTATTGTGAACTAGTTGTTAAACTTCTATGAAAAACAGTATATAATTAAATATTGAATTGTCATTCAATCCAGCAATGCCACTGCTAGGAATCTACCCAAAGGAAAAGAAATCAGTATATAAAAAAGATACCTGCACTCAGATTCATTGCAACACTATTCACAATAGTAAAACTATGGAACCAACTTATGTGTCCATCAGAGATTGACTATATAGAGAGAATATGCTGTATATACACACCATGTGATACTACACAGCCTTAAAAAAGAATAAAATCATGTCCTTTGCAGCAACATGGATGGAGCTGGAGATCATCATCCTAAGTGAACTAACTCAGAAACAGAAAGCCAAACCCTGCATATTCTCACTTATATGCAGAAGCTAAATGGCCACAAAGATGGAAAAAATAGACACAGGGGACATCAATAAAGAGGAAGCTGGGTAGGGGAGTTGGGTTCAGAAATTAGCTATTGGGTACAATGTTCACTATCTGGGGAATTGGCCACCTGAGACCCAATCCCCACCTCCCTACCACTGCACAATATGTCCATGTAACAAACATACATGTGTGCCCACTGACTCCAAAATAAAAATGGAAAATATGAGGACTGACAATTAAGTTCATGAACTTGCTGCTATGTGCTTACATTGGCAGCACTGTACAAACAACTCAGTAAGATTTCATAATCTTGGTATAACAGTGTCTCACAGCTGTGTTCGTGTTGACGTGTGGTGGTGTCTTGCTGAGTGGTGTTCATTATTGTTGCATGTTTTTGAGTGCTGTCCTGAGTACATTGGAGTTTGAATTAGAGAAACAAATAAACATTGACTTTCTTGTTAAACTTGGCAAGGGTGGAAGTGAAATCAAGAACACATTAGTTTAAGGTTATGGAGATAATGCCATGAAGAAAACAGCAGTGTGCAAATGGATTAAATGCTTTTCTGAGGGGAAAGAAAGTGTTGCCGATGAAGAAAGGTCAGGATGGCCAGTAATGAGCAGGACTGATAAAAACATTGCAAAAATTAATCAAACTGTGTGTCAAAATCATTGGCTGACTGTTAGCAACATGGCAGACCAAATAAACACTGACAGAGACACAGTTAGGAAATTCTTAACGGAAAATCTTGGCATGAGAAAGGTGTGTGCAAAAATGGTCCTGAAGGACCTCTTGCATCACAACAAGCACCATCTGTGAGGGAGTTTTAAGCCTGTAAAGAAATAACTGTATCGAAGGACCTTCCCTACTCACCTGATCTGGCTCCCAATGACTTTTAAAAAAAAACTTGAATATAAAGAAAATAGTGAAAGGAAGACATTTTGATGATTCAGGACATCAAGCGTAATATAATGACAGCTATGATAGTCATTCCAGAAAAATAGTTCTGAAATTGCTTTGATGGGTAGATTAGGTACTGGTGTCAGTGCATAGCTTTCTAAGGGGAGTACTTTGAAGGTGACCGTAATGATCTTCAGCAATGAGCTATGTAGCATTTTTCTTTTCTTTTTTAAAAATTTATTTTAAAGATGTGGGGTGCAATTCAGGGTTAAGTATATAAATGTTCATTATGCAGGTACCCTTGTTGATGAGTTTTACCCCCCCCAGCAGTTACCTTCAATTGCCAATCCCAACCCCCTTCCCTGGCAGTTTCCCACTACTGTCAATCCCTTTCTTATAGTATTATGAAAATTGTTCAATGTACGCTTGTGAGTGAGAACATATATGATACTCTGTTCTTTGTTTCTGTGATAGATCACTGAGTATGATAGACTCTAAATCCATCCAAGTTGCTGCAAAGTCCATATGTTTGTCCTTCTTTATGACTGTATAATATTCCATTGTGTATATGTACCACATTTTTTTTTTATCCAGTCCAGCTTCAATGGTTCCATGTTCTTGCTATTGTGAATAGAGCTGTAACAAACGTGTGTGCGGTATCTTTTTGGTAGAATGACTGTGCTCCTCTGGTTATATTCCCAGTAGGGGAATTGCTGGGTCATATGGAAGGTCCATAGTTCTTTTAGGAATCACCACACTGTTTTCCACAGAGGTTGAACTAGTTTGCATTCCCACAAGCAGTATAGAAGTGTTCCCTTTTCTCTGCATCCTCACCAGTATCTGTTGTTTTTTGTTTTATTAATGATGGCCATTCTTACTGGGGTTAGGTGGTATCTCAATGTGGTTTTGATTTGCATTTCTCTGATGATTAGTGAGGCTGAGCACTTTTTCATGTGTCTGTTGGCTGCCTGTATATTCTCTTTCAAGAAGTGTCTGTCCATGTCTTTTGCCCACATTTTAATGGGGCTGTTTGTTTTTTTTTTCCTTTTGGCACATTTGAGTTTCTTGTAGATCCTAGATTTAGGTCTTTGTCAGATGTACAGTTGGCAAATATTTTTTCCCTGTTCTGTAGGCTGTCTCCCCACTCTCTTGATGGTTTCTTTTGTTTTGCAGAAGCTTTTCAGTTTGATGAGGTCCCATTTGTCTATCTTATCTCTTATGACATGGGCACTTTTTCTAGGATGAGTTTGCAAACTTAATTGTCAGACCTTGTAAAAAGAAGTATGGGTCCTTCAGAACAAAATATTTGAGTCGATTTTTCTGAGGCAGTGTATGTTTATGTGTACGGGGTGGAGGTGAAGGTTAATTGGGTATAATAAAAAAGTGAATTTTTTTCCATGTGCTATTATTCATTGCCAAAAGGAAGCTATTGATCACCTGAATATGTATGGTGGTAGTTGATATTTAATTCTATGGTTGTGAGGGGAAAAAATTTTGAATACAACAAAGTTTACTCACTGAGGCAAAAATAGTATTTCTAAAAAAAAATTGATGCCAGGAATGGAAAAAATCGGGTAACTTTAAAAAACAAAACAAAACAAAACCCCTTACTGAGAATTTACCTTCTATCTGAATGTTTGTCATATCACTTTAGTCTAGTAATGTCAAAAACACAGTTTCAAGACCCTGAATTAGTGTGAACAATCTTTAGGATAAATTATTTGTGATTAATTAAAAAAAAAAACTATCTCATAAGTTTGTATATCCCAAACTGGTTTTTTTTTTTAGTATTTTTAGTTTACATTACAGGTTGACAATCTTTCAGGGTAATGTATAGTATTAACTGACTCATTATTAGCATTATTTCATTGATAGAATGGCGTTAATATGATGTCACAGCCAAACTTTTTTATGTTAGAATTAACCTTTCAGTATTTTTGCAGAAATTGTTGCAATATGTTAAAAATGACTGAAATACCCAGTAAACTCTTAACACAAAATGAACAATTGTAAGAACTATAGAAACTGTTTACAGACTCAAAGCCATGACTGTTAAATTTCTTGTTATTAAATCACCTGTAGGCTATTAGGATATGTTGATGTGTATCTGATTTTAATGGAAAGCTTACTTTGGGGTTACTAGGTTAAAGTCAGACATTGTGAAGCAATGATAAGATAGACAAATTACTTTTTATTCCTCAGAAGTGTCATTGGATTCAGTTAACACCTCGTCAAGTGATAATAAGACTTTTCTTTGAAGATGTAAATGATTAAGTTCTAATCTTCGTCCAGTGACTTTTGAATCCTAGAAGCTCTGCATTAAGTAACTTTTGAAATTATAAAATTTGAGCATACTAGCATTTTATTTAGCAATTTGAGGTATTATTTTAATTTGTAGACTTATATTTAGTTTGATATCTAAATTTCCCTTTTCCTTAAAAAAATGATTTTTCTCTTGATTTAGGCAATAACAATAAATGCATTCAGCTTAGTTATCTTGAACTTTTTTCCGAATACTCAGAATTCTCTCAAGTTAGGAAAATACCACTCCCATCCCCATTTCAATAACAGTTCTGTTGAAGAAATTGCAGTTCTGTTCAGCACCAAATACAGTGAACAGTTTGTGTTTCACAGCCTTGGGACAGAGAATATAGAATGCCTAGTGAACAAATTACAAAACAACTGGGAATTGGGAAATTTCTCCTTATAGTCATTTTCTCATAAACCTAGGAAAATGAGATCTAAGAGAGTTCCTCACAGGAACTGAGGGTGCCTGGAAGAGATGGCACTGGTGAGATGTCTCTTACCTCCTTGCCAATCTTCTCCACAATGATGTAAGCAAACTTTGTGGGGCAAACTGAGAGCAGCTACAAGGCAGCAGGTGAGGAGCTCATGATCCATTATTTAGGGGACAAGAAGGTGGAATTTTACACTGGGCTGGCAGTGCAAATGAGCCTAGTATGCCTGATCACTGGTGATGGCATTTGAGGAAGGAAGGACAGAGGCCCTGAGCAAGAGCAGGTGGACCACATCAGAAAGTACACCTGTACCATGGAAAGGCTACCTCAAAGAGACACCCCCAGGAACTTAACTGCGCTCTCCTCAAGAAAACATGCCTTTCCATGCCCATTTTACTGAGAATGTTAACGATGTTTGGTGCTTTTCTCTAAGCTCTACTCTCTGCTTCAACAAAGCAAAAGCTAGAACCAGAAAAGGGAGGTGGAAAGAAGAAACACAAGGAGGCTGAGTTAGGTGAGTGGAGTGCTTATTGGATATGCAATGGGAAGTTTTACATTTGGGCAAGATGGGAAACTTCAGTAGCTCAAAATGGCTAAAAATCTCTATAGACTCTGGCTCAGATTTTTTTTGTTTTAAAGATGGGAAAGGGAAATTCAAAAGAGTTGTTGTTGAAGACAATAAAGGCATTTATGTTTGGACTCCACTAAAGTCAGATTGTTCAATTAGTCTGTCAACATTTATATATCAAAAAGTGATACTATAGGCATTGTATAGGCTGCTAATTTTAATTATCTTTTGGCATGACCAGTTAGAAGCCATATGAAATTTTTAATAGTCTAAATTGAGTCAAACTCCGGTACACAGAGTATTGACTATATAATTCTATGACATAAAGAACTGTTTAACAACTTCTTTGGTATTGTTGACTGTCTTTGGAATGAGGTCTATAAAGTTTACTCATAATTCATTAAGAATTATCATATCACTCAATGTTTCTAAAGCAAATTAATTCAGATGTTGAGTCCCCACTTTTCAAGGATGTAAGAAAGTAAATATCATTCACACTTTGGGACTTCTTTCCACATTCCCAGAATTTCCAGGTAACTGATAGAGTGCAGAACTCTTGAGAGGGATATCTAAGCTTTGGTTTGAGTCAAGGAATGTTCTAATATCTGCTGTAAAGTTATTTCAATAAAACTGAAAAATACAAAAGCTCATAAAAAATTAAGATGTTAAATGTGGATTTCTCCAAGAATACTGTATGCCTTTTAAGACAAAAAATTTACAAGATTTTTTTGATTCTTTTATGCTATAATCACTATTTATGTAGCTCCTAATATGCATGAAAATAAAAATTCTTTTTTTTTTTAGTTGAAATCTCACTCTTGTCGCCCAGGCTGGAGTGCAGCAGCCCGCTCACAGCCACCACAGCCTTGAATCCTTACTCCTCAGCCTTCCAAGTAGCTGGAACTACAGATGCATGCCATCATGCCCAGCTAGTTTTTGTGATTTATTGTAGAGATGAGGTCTCACCAAGTTGCCCAGGCTGATCTTGAATCCCTGGGCTCAGGCAATCTTCTCGCCTCGGCCTCCCAAAGTGCTGGGATTACAAGAATTCTTAAAGTGCAAATACATTCAGTACATATATGCTGTGGTTAAAGACACCTCTTGGCTTCTAGTGGTGTCAAACATTGTTAGAAAATGATATAAGTCACAAATCAATGGTTAGCATGAAATTATAATAAAAATGATATTAGTGCAACTAAATAATTTAGCAGTAAACTTATTAAGGTTTTCTTACAGATACATTGAATCCAAACCGTACTATGGTATACAAGACAGTGATTCTAAAGGTTTTCCTGAATTTTAAGTATAACGTAAAAGTTCTGATAGGTGGACCAATGCTGACATGAGGTACACCATGTCTCTCTTTTGTCCTTGGCATGGCCTTCTCTCCAGAGCAGAGATAGGCAGAGCCACACAGAATATTTTTGGGTCCTGGGTGTGTGTGCTTGTCTGTTTGAAGCAAGGGCAGACTGCTAAAAAATGTTTCCACAATATTTGTTTTGATAGGCAGTGATGCTAGAGCCCCTTTATACATCACTGGCCTGGTAATTTTTTCTGGTTTCTACCACTCTCTTCAGCTCTGCTGGCAGAAGTGGAGAGCGGGCCCCACCCATGCGCTCACTTTTTTCCTCTTCCCCTCTGTGGGTCTTTTTCTCATATCCTTCATTTTGGGGAGGATTTCACAGACTCTCTCTCAGGTAGGACTTCTTTCCTATTATAGTGAAAGGGTGTTGACACAGTTAGTTTTTTACTATTAATTCATCATGTGACAAAGTGGTATCTCAGGAATCCTTGATAGATATAAAGAATAGGTAAGAGGGAGAAGAAAACAAAGTGGAGAAAAAAGGATGGCAATAGAAGTACAATGAACAAGAAGAAAAAATGGGTAAACCAACAGAAAACAAGGGTGACAGAGTGACATTAGAAGTTGTCTTGCATTTCTCTGTGAGGAATTGGCATTTCTGGGTTACCCTGCTCTGTGGTTTTCTGGTTTTCGTAATTGAATGAATGTATGAATGCATTACTTATGATGATACAAGAGAGTCTGAGCAGCTCACTGTTGTGTGAAAGTGAATGAACCCCATGTTTTACTAAACTATGAGCCTGCTTTGGCAGCTGTTACTGTGATAAATGATTGGCGAGTTAATTAATTGAAGATGTTATTAAACTGTTAAAATGTATTTCTACCGAGCAGTGTTAATGACAATTTATTGTTAGTCAATGAGTGTCTACCATTCATGAATGGGGAATTTTTAGCATTATAAATTGTTTTTGGAGCACATCTCTATTAGATCATATATTAGAAATTTATTTATTTGAAGGTGTGCCAACTTTTTGTCTTTCCATTGGAGGACTGTATTGTCATGAAAGGGTCAGGATCTCTGCATTTCAAGCCTGCTTTCATTTCCTCTGATAAATCTCAGACTGTCTCATTTACCCTTAGAACATTGTCAACTGATACAGTCAGCACTAAGTTGAATCTACCAGTTCATTGAGGTTGTTTCTTCATATATGTAGAACAATTCATTATAAAAATTCAGAAATAAATTTTTATTGATAAGAAGGCATTATTATTACACAGTCATAAAGAAGGACAAACATATGGACTTTGTAGCAACTTGGGTGGATTTAGTGTCTATCATACTCAGTGATCTATCACAGAAACAAAGAGCTGAGTATTGCATGTTCTCACTCATAAGCGGACCCAGAACATTTACCATAATACTATAAGAAAGAGATTAGAGTAGTGGAACACTGCCAGGGGAGTGAGAGGGGCCACATAACATCAGTAAGCGTACCTCATCTCAAACCAGGTGAAATGGGGACCAAAGAGAGGCCCAAACTTTACCTGTATGATGAGCACTTGTATACCTAAACCTGAATTGTTACACCCACATCTTTAAAATAAAAAAAAAATGCAACACCTAAAGAGAATTTTAAAAATAGTACAGACGAACTTCCTAGCCAAAATAGCAATTATACCTAAGTTTAGCAACAATTTCTGCTTTTATGTCACATTTCTGCTTTTATGTCACAAATTCTATTTATAGTATATATTTTTTAATAAATCCAGTAAGCTATCTGTGTGTTCTACAGATCGCATATTCTCACAACTCAATTGCTTTTTATTTGATTTTGCATGTAGATACTGAGCCATTTCAGTATTACCTTCTTGACATAAAGTTGTTTATCTCTGTACTTTGGAACATGTTGCATATGGATTAAAACACTATATTTTATTTTATTGGAAAAAAAGAAAGCATAATCTTTCCTTCCTATAGTAGTTTTTTTTTTAAGAGCAGCTATTCCTATTAAATGCTGTTCCATCAATAATGTTCACATAAGCTCACTTCTATTTCAGAATATCTGAAATTTATTGTTTATTTTTGTTTAAAAAATTTTTATTTATTTACTTATATTTAAACATTTTTATTTTAAAATTTTGGGGTACAATTCAGGGTTAGGTATACAAATATTAATTGTGCAGGTACCCTTGTTGATGGGGTGTGCACCCCCTTCCCCAGACAGTTTCCCATGACTACCAATCCCACCTCTCCATCCCCCACATCCCCGCAGTTTCCTGCTACTGTAATCCTTTTCTTATAGTATTACAATAGTTGTTTAAGTCCACTTATGAGTGAGAACAACTATTGTAATGAGTGAAACTCAGTTCTTTGTTTCTGTGAAAGATCACTCAGTATTATAGACTCTAAGTCCTTCTAGGTTGCTGTGAAGTTCATGATTTTGTTCTTCTTTATGGCTGCATAATATTTCATTGTGTATATGTACCACATGTTTTTGTATCCAGTCCTCTTTTGATGGGCAGCATGGTTGGTTCCATGTTCTTGCTATTGTGAACAAGGCTGCGATAAACATACATGTGCAGGTATCTTTTTTATAGAGTGATTTGAGTTCTTCTGGGTGTTTTCCCAGTAGGGGGATTGTGGGATCATATGGAAGGTTGATTTTTAGAATTTTTAGGAATCGCCACACTGTTTTTTACAGAGGCTCTACTAGTTTAAACTCCTACCAGCAGTGTAAAAGTGTTCCCTTTTCACCACATTCTCTCCAGCATCTGTTATTTTTTGTTATTGATGATGTCTATTCTGACTGGAGTTAGGTGGTATCTCAGTGTAGTTTTAATTTGCTTTTCTTTGATGACTAGTGAGGCTGAAATTTTTTCATGTATCTGTTGGCTGCTCGTATGTCTTCTTTTGAGAACTGTCTATTCATATCTTTTGCCCACTTTGTAATGGGGCTTTTTTTTTCCCCCAGCACATTTGAGTTCCTTGTAGATCCTAGGTGTTAGGCTTTTGTCAGACATAGAGTTGGCAAATATTATTTCCCAATCTGTGGACTGTATCCATGCTCTCCTGATGGTTTCTTTGGCTTTGCAGAATCTTGTCAATTTGATAAGGTCCCACTTGTCTATTTTATCTCTTATGGCATGGGCACTTGGGGTTTTGATCAGGAATTGGTTGCCAGTTCCAATTTCCATAAGAGTGTCTCTTGCATTTTCTAAGGTTCTTGTAGTTTGAGGTTTTACATTTAGGTTTCTGGTACGTTTAGACTTGATTTTTATGTATGGGGATAGGTAGGGGTCCTGTTTCAATCTTCTGCTTGTGATCAGTCCGTTTTCCCAGCACCATTTACTGAATAGGTTCTCCTTTCCCCAGTGGTTGGTGGTGGAAACTTTCTTGAAGATGAGTTGTTGAGAAATTGAGAATTTGCTTCTGGAATCTCAATTTTATTCAGTTGGTCTGTATGTCTGCTCTTGTACCAATATCAGGCTGTTTTGATTATTGTGGCTGTATAATATAGTTTAAAGTCTGGGAGGGTGATACCTCCTGCTTTTTTTTTTTTTTTTCCTGAGGATTGTTTTGGTTATTTGTGGTCATTTATGTTACCGTATGAATTCCTGTATTGTTGTTTCTAGGTCTGAGAAGAATGTTGCTGGTAATTTGATGGGTATTGTTTTAAGTCTGAAGATTACCTTAGGTAGAATGGACACTTAACAATGTTGATTCTTCCAATCCATGAGCATGGAATACTTTTTCACTTGTTTGTGTCATCTTTGATTTCTTTGAGCAGTGTTTTGTAGTTTTCATTGTAAAGGTCTTTCACATCTCTGGTTAGGAAGATGCCAAGGTATTTCATTTTTCTGTGGCTATTGTGAATGGAATTGTGCTTTTTATTTTGGTTTCTATTTGTTTATTATTGGTGTATAGAAATGCAATTGCCTTTGCACATTTATTTTATACCCTGAGACTTTGCCAAAGTCCTTTATCAGTGTAAGGAGGTTTTTGACAGATTCTCTTGGGTTTTTAAGGTATAGAATCATGTCATCTGCAAAAAGGGATAACTTGATTTCTTCTTTTCCTGTTTGAATACCCCTGATCGCCTTCTCTTCTCTGATTGCTCTAGCCAGGACTTCCAAAACTATGTTGAACAGGAGGGGTGAGAGTGGACATCCTTGTCTTGTTCCAGTTTTCAGGGGAAATGGTTCCAATTTTTGTCCATTTAGGAGTATGCTGGCTGTGGGTTTCTTGTAGGTGGCTCTTACTATTTTGAGGTATGTTCCATCTATGCCTAGATGTTTGAGGGTTTTTATCAAGAAGGGGTGCTGGATTTTATCAAAAGCTTTTTCTGCATCTGATGACATAATCATGTGGTTTTTGTTTTTACATATGTGATGTATTTAATTACATTTATGGTCTTAAGAATGTTGAACTAGCCTTGCATCCCCAGGATGAAGCCTATTTGGTTGTGGTGGATGATTTTTGATATGATTGTTGAATCTGCTTTGCTAGGATCTTGTTGAGAATTTTAGCATCTATGTTCATCAAGGATATAGGCCTGTAGTTCTCTCTGTTGGAGCTTTACCTGACTTGGGTATCAATGTGATGTTAGCTTCATAAAATGATTTGGGGAGAGTTCCATCTTTCTCAATCACCTGGAATACTTTATATAGGATTGGTATCAGTTCCTTCTGGTATGTTTGGTAGAGTTCTGCTGAAAAACCATCTGAAAAACCAGGGCTTTTTTTTGTAGGTAGTTTTTTTTAATGACATAGTCAATTTCCTGGATTGTTAGTGGTCTATTTATGGTCATGATTTCTTCTTGTTTCAACCTGGGAGGTTGTGTGATGTCAGAAAGTCTTCCATTTCCTTAAGATTTTCAAGTTTGTTTCCATACAAGTGTACATTGTAGTCTCTGATAATCTTGTATTTCTTCAGGGTTAGTTGTGACTTCGTCTTTTGTGTTTCTGATTGAGTTTATTTGGATTTTTTCTCTCTTTTTCTTGTTTATCCTTTCAAAGAACCAGTTTTTTGTTTCACTGATTTTTTTTTTTGTATTGTCTTTTTGTCTTCTATGTCCTAGATTTGGGCTTTCATTTTGGTCATCTGGATTCTTCTGCTGAAGTTAGGGTTTTGGCGGTCTTGCTTTTCCAGTTTCCATAGGTGTCTTGTTAGGCTGTTAACTTGTGATTTTTCCTTTTTCTTCATGTTTGTTTGTAGAGAGATGAATTCCCCTCTTACTATTGCTTTTGTGGTATACTAGAGGTTTTGGTAAGATGTTTCTTCTTTTTTATTTGTTTCCAGGTATCTTTTAATCTCTGTTTTGATTTCCATGTTGACCCAGGAGTTGCTTAGCATCATGCCTTTTACTGTCCATGTCTTTGTGTGTTGGGGGGGAACTTTCTTGGTGTTGATATTTATTTTTATTCCACTGTGTTCTGAGAAGTGCATGGCAGAATTTCAATTTTATGAAATATGTTTATGCTTGATTTATGGCCAAGGATGTGGTTGATCTTAGAGTACATTCTATGTGGTGATGAGTAGAATGTATATTCTGTGGTTGTTGGGTGGAGTGTTCTGTAGTTATCAATTAAGTCCAGTTGGTCAAGAGTTACTTTGAGGTTCTGGATCTCCTTGCTGATTTTTTGTCTCAATGATCTGTCTAGGGTTGTGAGTGGAGAATTAAAGTTCCCAGCTATGATAGTGTTAGACTCAATATCTTTTTAAGTTTGCCTAGAAGTTGCTTCATGAAAGTTTGTGCTCCTATGTTGGGTGCATATATGTTTAGGATGGATATTTCTTGTTGATGATTGAACCTTTTATCATTATATAGTGGTCTTCTGTATTTTTTTTAATTTTTGAAAGCTTAAAGGGTATTTTGTCTGATATTAAGATCAAAACTCCTGCCTTCTTTTGTGTACTATTTGCCTGAAATTTTGCTTCCCATCCTCTTACTTTGGGTCTGTGAGTGTCCTTTCTGGTGAGATGAGTCTCTTGGAGACAATATATTGTTGCCTCATGATATTTTGTTCATTTTGCCATTCTGTGTCTTTTTGGTGGTGCATTTAGTCCATTCACATTCAGGCTAATTATTGAAATGTGAGAGTTTATACCTGTCATTAGGTTCTTATAGAATTGTTGTTGTTCCTGTTTGTTTTCTTTCTTTTGATTTTTGTGTTGATTCATGTGTTTTCATTCTTTTTCCTGCACTCTTATGAAGAACATTGTTGTTCTTTTTTTCCTTTCTTCTGTGTTTAATACTTTCTTAAGTGTGTCTTGTAGAGCTGGTTTAGAGACAATGTAAGTTCTTAGGGATTGAATGTCTGGGAAAGATTTTAATTCTCCCTCACTGATGAAGGTTAGCTTAGCTGGGTAGGTTATTCTTGGTTGAAATTGTTTATCTTTGATAACTTTGAAGATTGGGATCCAAGTTCTCCTAGTCAGAAGTGTTTCTGTAGATAAATCTTCTGCTATTCTAATTGGTCTTCCCTGGTAGGTAGTCTGACCTTTATCTCTTCCTTTGAAAAAATCTTTATCATTTTTTTCTTTTATACCTACTTTGTTTAGGGGAATTACTATGTGTCTAGGAGTTGGTCTTCTCGTTTGTTGTCTTGCAGGGGTTCTCTGAATCTCTTGTGTTTGAATGGTCACATCACTGAGATGAGGGAAATTTTGTTGAATAATTTCATGGAATGTTTGTTCCAGGGTGGTCTCTGTCTCTCTTTCTGCCTCAGAAAGCCCAATTACTCTTAGGTTCGGACTCTTGAAATAATCACTTATCTCTTGAAGGTTTTGTTCACCTCTTTAAGCCTCTTTTCTATGTTTTTAACAGTTTGGATTAAGTTCCATATTTTGGTCCTCAAGCTCTGAGATTATTTCTTCTGCTTGGCTAATTCTGCTTTCCATGTTTATCAGTTTGTTATTTATTTCATTCACAGTATTCTTTACTGCTGTTTTCTCAGTTATCAACTCCTTCCTATTTTCCTCTTGTCTCTCCTCAATTCTTTTTATTTTCTATATTAATGTCTTGATATCTGGGTTTGTAGTTTGAGACCAGTCATTCTGGGGGCTCTTTATTGTTTGTGTTCCGAAGTCTGTTTTCTCAGTGTCTGACCTCCCAGGGGTCTGTGTGAGACCTGTATTCTTCGTTTGGTTTTTCTTTATTTGTGTAGATTTTCCTCCCTCCCACAGTTCCCCCTCCTTCTTTATTTCTGTTGTTCAGGGATGGCTGGGTTGCTTTTACTTCTGTTTGCTCAGTCTCCTATTCTTCCTTATGTGGATCCTCTGGCTTTGTTCAATTCTGAAACTAGACTGTGGGTTGGGAGCTATACTTTTTGCAGTTCGGGGGTTTAATTGAGGGAGGAGCTGTGATTCAAAAATCTATCTGCAGATCCCAGTGTCCACCAACAGGTGTATGGGTACCCTGGAACCCACTTCACACTGCCTTACAATTTGTCCATGCAGTGGGGATATAGGTTTGCTCCCTGGAAGCAAAATGAGGCAAGAAAAAGGAAAATCCTGGAAAAAGGAATGAGCAGGGGTCAAGAGGAAGGTGGAGAGAGAGAAGAGTAAGAGGGAAAACAGACGTAGCAACTGTCAAATGAAGAGAGACACAGAGACAGAAAAGAGTAAAAAAAAAAAAAAAAACAACAAAACTAAAACATACAGATAATCATACACACAGTCCAATATAAACCTGCCTATTGATGTACTCTTTCCACGCACCAACAGTAAGTCTAAAGAATAGAAAAAAAAAATCAGTAAAATAACAGGAGCAAAGCAAGTACAAAAACATTATCAAAAACAAAGAGAAAAAAACTAACATAAAAAACAAACATGAGCAAACAGACAAAAAATAAAAATTAAACAATAAAAATAAGGAACCAAACTTGCTCTGAAGTGGTTCCTGTAAGTCCAACATCCTTTCAGCTCTGATCTCTAGCCCCTGCCCTCTGCTCTTAGCACAGGCAGATAGGGTTGCTAACAGCTTGGGTCAGATGCCCTAGACCTGCTTTGGAAGGAGGTTGGATCTGATCTCAATTCACCTGGCTTGCTGCCTGTCAAGTCTGCTGCTCAGATCTGACCTGTCTGTGTCCTATCTAGCATGGGGGAGGGGCATCTATCTCTTTCAGATTGATGAGATTAACTTAGGTTCCAAGTTGGAGGCTGGGCAGAGCTGGGCAGAGCTGCACAGGGCAATGCAGGTTTCTACCTGGTCCTGGGACAGAGAAAATGGCTGTGGTCAGCATCTCACTGGGCATGAGGCACCTCTCTGACTCTCCCTGATCCTCTCTCTCCACTGATCAGATTTGGAACTCCTGTTGATCTGCTATAACAGGTGATGGTGTGGGCCAGGCATCAGGCAGTGAGAATCAGCTGGATTTGGCAGGCTCTTCTCAAGAGAGTCCCACGAGCAGTAGATGATCTTGTGAGCACCCGCACTTCTATCTCAGGGTGGAGGGGGCTTCCAGTCATCCTCAGAGGGATGTCTGGGTCATGTACCCGAGCCTCCCCTCAGACAGACTTTCACTCTCCCACCAGCACAACCCCTATTCACACAAAGAGTCTTTAAGAACACTTGCTTTTGTGGAGACTCTCACAGTCCCACCTGTCCATTTGCCATCTTAAGCTCCACCCCCCCATTTTTCTGGAATTTATAATAACAAGAAAATGGATATCTTTCTCTCCTTTACATATACCTTAATAAGGAAATTTTTGACGAGTGGAATTCTTAAACAATTTCCCTATGATGTCACTTTGAGTGGTTTGGACGGTGAGTCAGTTAGGGACAGTGGTTCCTCCATCGCCCAGTGAGAGAGACTGCACCCACATTTAGAATCCTAAGAAACTGGTAGTTTCCTTTCCTTTGTCAGCAGGGGCTGCACGTGAAGATCTAGTCTCCAGGTGGTGGCAGCTTGCTTTCCCCAGGCAAGTCCTGTAAAGAGCTGACATCCAACTCTACTGTTTGCCCTATGAAAAGAGAGATCATAGTGGGTTGGGGGTCTTCTCTTGGAAGGAAGATGCATGTAGCATGTGTGCCAGAGCATCCTGCACATGGTAGGCTGTTGGTAGAATGGAGGACTGGGTCTTTTGTGATCAAGTCTTGCAAATTCTCTCAGTAAAGCCTATGTGTGGTACCATAGAATACAGAGGTCCACCGCGCAGAGCAGAATTCCACTATATGTTAATTCTTGTAAACTGTGACAAGAGGTATTTCTTTAATTTTCTGGTTTGTCTAAGAAGGAATTTTCCCTAAATATGCTTGGTTTTGCTCTACCTCTTACTTTTGCTACTTGGGGTTCATTGAGTTGTTTGGCTGGTGGGAAACGGCATTGATGTACATTTATCATTAGTCCTAAATGATAAGGCATTTGGGACATTCTGTTTTTCCTTTCTCTACTATGTATTATAAGAAATAGTGACTAATGTAAATGTTCTGCTCTGTAAACTTAAATTTTCTTGTGAATAGTCTGTTCCTAGGGCTGCATTTAGAGGGTAGCGAGTCTTCAGGTTTTGTTGGCTCTTATATGAAGCTTTAATCTGCCAACTCAGTATTTATCAGTGACAAGAATGATATTTTGGACTCCCACTGGACTCATACATTTGACTTATTCTTTAATTAGTTCAGAACTCAGGGGAAAGTGATGGCACGGATTGGGCCTCTTTGATCTCAACATCTCCAGCATCTTCTCCAGCAGAGAGCTGTTGCAAGATTAAATACTACATATAGAGCTGCTCTATTATACAGATGTGCTTTCCACTGATTGATTGATATATCTTAGTGAAAAAGTGGTGCTATAGGGAGAGTGGGATGTTTAAAATTCCAAATGTCTAAAATTAAACGTTTGGATCTGGTGACTATTGAAATCACCCTACTAAAGACAGTTTTCTTCTAGGCCCAATAAATGAGTTAATAGGTCTTCTTTTGTAGCCCAAATGCTTTGCTCAGCCCCATCATCATTGTGACAATGATATCTAGCTATAGATGGAAGAATATTATCCTTGAAGTACATAGTCATAGGATTTCATGGTCCATTAGATTAACTATATCTTGGCTACCATGGAGTGCTTTAGAAGTCTCTATGGAGATATAACATATTTTAAAGAAGTAATCAAGCATGCAAATTCTAGCACTTAGAAGTCTAACATGCCATAAACATGCCATAATTAAATGGTTTAATTACTAAAGTGATTTGTTGGTCATAGAGTTCAGGTAAAATAATCTTTATAGTTTCCTGAAAGGTAGAATGAATTCTAGTTAAGTTACTTTGATATTGAAAATAAATACAGCATGTATTGATTAACAATGGGTATACCTTCTGAGAAATGCATCACTGGGTGATTCTGTGATTGTGTGAACATTGCAGAGTGTATTTAAAAAACTGAGATAATATAGCCTACTGCACACCAAGGCTATATGGTTCAGCCTATTGCTCCTAGATTATAAACCATACAGCATGTTACTGTACTGGATACTGTTGGCAAGTGTAACACAATGGTTAAGGATTATTAGATTAAGGTATCCAACCATAGAAAAGGTACAATACACTACTTAAAATATACATAGTAAATACACTACGTAAAATATTTAAAGATGGTACACCTGTATAGAGCACTTAACACGAATGATACTTGCAGAATTGGAAGTTATTCTAGGTGAGTCAGTGAGTGAGTGGTTAGGGATGTGAATGCCCAGGACATTGCTGTACACTACTGTAGATTCTACAAACACTGTACACTTAGGCTACACTAAATTTCTAAAAAAATTTTCTTTCTTCAGTAATAAGTTAGCCTTAGCTTTTTACTTTATAAGCGTCAACACATTTTTAAAAACTTCTTGATTTTTTGTTAATACTTAGTTTAAAACACAAATACATTGCATAGTTATACAAAAATATTTTCCTTTTTATAGTCATATTCAATAAGCTTTTTTCTATTTAAAAAGGGGTTTTTTTTTAACTTCAACAAATTTCCTGCTAAAAATTAAGACACTAAGACAGACATTAACCTTGGCCTACATGGAGTTAGCATCATCAGTATCACTGTCTTTCCTCTGCTTCCACATTTTGTCCCACTGGAAGATCTACAGGGGCAATGACATCCATGGAGCTGTCATCTCCTATGATAACAATACCTTCTTCTGGAATGCCTCCTGAAAGACCTGTCTGAGGCTATTTTATAGTTAACTTTTGCACACACACATAATGATAAAAAGTATAGTATAAAAATTCATAAGCAAGTGAGATTGCTGTTGTTATCATCAAGAGTTATATTCTTTACTTGTATATTTTTATATGACTGGCAGCACAATAGATTTGTTTACACCAGCATCACCACAAACAGGAGAGAAATATGTTGTACTATGACATTATGATGGCTACAGCGATGGTCACTAGGCAATTTTCAGCTCTTTTATAATCTTATGGGACCACCATCCCATGTATTATACAATATATGACTGTAGTTGCTTTAGATTTAAATCCCTCCTGAGGCTAATTCTAAAGTAGTCTGAACACAGCTTTTTTGTGTAATGTTAGGCCTCCATGGATCTGTTAGCTGACAATATTCTAAATTTTGGAAAATGTACTTTGCTATTAGAAATAAACTGAAGAAACAATAAAATCTCTTTTTGAAAATTAGAGCCAAAGTGTACAACTTGTGAATTTAAGCTTAAGTGGAATCAGACTCTTCTCCTGGTAGTCTAGAGTTCTCATTGAGTTCATTTCACTGTAAGCTTCATGAGTAAAAGTAAAATCTCTTTATGACAAACTGATGATTTTCTTTGTAGGCAAGTTTGTTATTACATTTGTCTCTACTGCTAGAAATCATATTGCCTGTCTAAAGAAAGTGTAAAATGTATTACATTCGTCCAGGTTCTCTATAGAGGATTAACAAAGGTGAGAAAGTGATATGAGAATAGTTAAGTGGGAAGAAAAATCCCCCTCCCTCTTTCTGTTGTTTTAGTGCTCCGAGGAATTCAATTCTAAGTTTGAGATTTCTCAGGTTTTCATTAACCAAAACAATGTTAAGTTCTTTCTACCACTTTACTTTTATTCTTTTTTTCCCTCTGGTACTCTTATTTCCATTTCTTCCTAATATAAACGATTTTTATTTTTACCTCTACTGTGCCATGTTACATTTTTCTAGACTGTAACTCCTTGAAGGAAGGAATTACAGTGTAATTGTTGTGTCCATTGAGAAATGCTTGCACAGGAGAGTACCTAATAAGTATTTATTAACTAAATAAATGAGCTATTAGTATGTGAATACACAGTAATTTTGTTATGTGGAAACCTTCTTTGTAATGTGTTATCTTTTTATTTTATTTTATTATGGAAGATTATTTTGCATATATTCTAAAGCCGATCAACTTTATCCTGATGTTCTTTTCTGTTCAGCAGAATAGGTTTAATTGCAAAATATGCTTCTTTGCAAAGTTCCAATGATGATTCATTGTTTTTCATTATTGCCCTGGCATCTAACTGTGCATGCTCCATTGCCCGTGCCACCATCACTAATGAAGAAGTACTTTCCATCGGTGGGATGAACCATGTGCTCTATCTTGTCTGCCTAACTGGAGACTGCTGGGGGGAAAGTGACTAGTTGTTTCCTGGAATTTTATTAGCACCATTTTTGTTGTTGTTGTTAACCTGGGTGTAGTATGGATATACCTACTTATAGTCTTTTAAAAAAGATTTTGGGTATATATATTCTGTAAGGAATACAATTTGCATGTCTCAGAAATGAGTCACCCTAGAGTTTATTGAAAAGGTGCAGATATATTTGTTGAGCAAATGCATGGAACAGCAAACACAGAATTGGTTACAAACATAAAATGTGCTTTATCATTCCTGAGAGCTGTGGCACTCCCGTCCTGTGACAAGAATGCCATAGTCATGCAAATGAAGTAGAGACAGATGTCTAATCCAAAGAGAAAGAGACACTTCTTGTTAAGCATTCTCTAGAAGTTGGTTTGTGCTACACTACTTTCTTTGAAAATTCTGTCTTCAAGAATTCCATTATACATCACCTTGCAAATGAGAAGCTTCAATGATATGAGAAAGGCAAACAGTGCATTTGTCATTTTAATTAAAAGCAAGTTAGTTTATCAAGTCTTCTCATATATATTATTCTCAGGAGAAGTGATGACCTTTTGTTCAGCACATCACTTTACTATTTCTCCATGTGCAAACTTCTGGAAGTACCACTTCCCAGTTTAGGGGAGGTATAATTTGGATGTGGGAAGAGTATTTTGACATTTTAGTATCTCCTATTATTAATAAGGAAGGAAGGACATT
Organism: Carlito syrichta; assembly: GCF_000164805.1. Lineage (NCBI taxonomy): Eukaryota > Metazoa > Chordata > Mammalia > Primates > Tarsiidae > Carlito > Carlito syrichta. The sequence continues at coordinate 34,374 of NW_007065244.1, forward strand.
TTGGTTTATAAATAAACTCAGAGTTTCCAAGTATCTGATTTTTAATGGAAAAGTACTGTAATTTGAGCTTTCTGTCAGAAAAAAACATGTTGAGAAAATGCTAGATGTGTGTCTGGTATTTTCCCATTAAGTATGTTTGATTATTACCATGCTATGCTCTGACCTGCATATTCTTGCTCATTCCCAAGATCTGAAAAATATGCCACATAGAGGCTACTACTGAGCTAAGAGCCTGTGAGTCTTAAAATGCATCTAGGGAACAATGCATACCAAGCAGGCAAGTCAGGCACAGTCCTGCAGAAATGCTGAGAAGTTTTCCTCTATTTATGCACAATTTGGGACATCATTGTTTGTTTGTTTTTTCCTAAGGTTTATATTTCTGCTATACCAAAGTGATCTTTTAGGTAAGGGATATTTAGAAACTTTGTTGAAAAAGCTTGGCCACTGTAATCAATAATTTAAAGAATTAATTTAGTGCTAAAATTCCTCAGAGGAAAAAAATGCATGATAAATTTTTTAACATGAAATTTACATTCCCTTTGTGGAAGGGCTGTTTTCTAGTAAATGCAGTCAATAAATTTATCTCTGAAGGCACAAATGTATATACAAAAAAATCCTCAAACATCTGGTGAAGTGGTTTCTTTGAGAAAAGCCAAAACATAGTACTTTTGAGGTTGGTAAACCATGAGAAGTCTCCTTTTGAAATGGAATTAAAATGTTTTTGTTGCTACAGAAAAACAAAAAACAAAAACTGACATTCAAATTTTCTTTGAATATCCAATATCTCTTTTAAAGGAAAAAATCTGCAAATTTGTTAACTGGTTAACATAATCTGCATGTGACATAGTGTTACTTCAAGCAGTTTTTTCTTTTTTTGGTTTTAAACACAGGTGTTGGAATGTGGGAGGTTAGTCTTAAAGGTAGGCATGGAATAGATTTTAAAGGGCCTTCTTTTGCTTGGTAAGGGAGTTAGACTTTGTCCTATAGATAGGAGTTAGCATACCTTTTCTGAAGTAAGCCAAGTAGTAAACATTTTAGGTTTTGTGGGCCATATGTTTTAGTATCTCTGATTTGGTTTATAAGTAAACCAGAGTTGAATCTCTGTCACAGTTGCTCAATTCTGTCATTGTAGCATGCAGGCAGCCATGAACCATGTGAGTGAGCATGGCCATATTCCAATAAAACTTTATTGCAGAACTGAAATTTGAATTTTATAACATTTCTACATGCCACGAAATGGAGTGCTTTTTAAAAATATTTTTAAAAAAATGTAAAAAATAATTCTTAGTGTATAGATTGTATAGAAACAATCTGTAGGTTGGATTTGCTGACTCCTGCTACTGTCATTGATGAACTGTTATTAGTGAAGAGCAATCATCATGAATGATACTTGTCATTAATGATGAGCTATCATTGATTACTGAAATTTTTTAATCAGGGAGGAGATAGGATCCTATTTGCATTCAAGAAATGTCAGTGCAACATCTTCTAAACCATGCTCCAGGGAGCCATACAGGAAGCTGCTGTGAGCAAAAGGTCCCATGAGCAAATAATCTTAGGAAATGTTCTGTGCTATAGCCTCCTTTAGAGATTCACAAAACATACTAGTGTTTTAAAGGCTCTGAAAAGGGCTGCAGAGAACAACCTATTTAACTTCTTTGCTGTTTTGTTAACTTTGTGTTTGCTACATTTATTTGTGGAAACTTCTGAGGAAAATGACAGGAAATACTTTTTTTTTTTATTTGAGTTGGAGTCTCACTCTGTTGCCCAGACTGGAGTGCAGTGGCCGCTCCTGGACACCGCAGCCTCGACCTGCTGGGCTCTGGTGATCCTTCCGCCTCAGCCTTCCAAGTAGCCGGAATTACAGGCATGTGCTACCACGCCAGGCTGATTTTTTGATTTATTGTAGAGATGAAGTCTCGCTGCCCAGGCAGTTCTCGAACCCGTGGGCTCAGGCAATCCACTCACCTCAGCCTCCCAAAGGCGCAGGATTACAGGCTGAGCCACCGAGCCCGGCTAGGAAATACTATTTTTATAACAATTATAGTAAATGAAGAAGTGAGCTAAAGACCTGAAAGATCAATTCAGTAGAAATCTACTGCAAATATTCATGAAAATACATTGAAGGAACAAACCAAGGAGTGATGGTGGAATGTAGAAATGTTGTTATTATCAAGGAAACAAAATTTCTGGAGGAGAGTAGAGGACAATTTGAATCTTTTCTATTAAAATATTAAAAAAATTAAAATACAGAAAACCACATACATGTGGCTTCATACACTGCATATGAAAATGCCACATTTTAGAAAGTAAAAACAAAATGAAGAGGAAGGAGATGTTTGAAAATCTAGCACTCAAAGCTATGTTACCAAGCTTAATGGGGCAGAATCTCAGGCAAACCAAGAAGCAAAATATTATTTCAAAATGCAAGGCTGAAAACACCATTAAGATAATTTAGAAAAAACCCAAACTTATTTTCTAAGACTAGGACAATCAGGGGTCTTGGTTGCTAGGAATAGGAATATAAATTAACTGAATATTTTAAAGCTAAAAAGTCAGTGATCTATCACAGAAACAAAGAACTGAATACCACACTGTCCTTACTCAGAACTGGTTTTTACACATCACAATACCATGAGAAAGGGATCGGCAGTAGCTGGATGTTGCCAGGGGAGGGAGGGAAAGGGGGTGTATAACATCACTAAGGGTACCTGATCCCAAACAAACCAAAGACGTGTAGGCCAGTGGGAGGCCCAAACTTTACGTAGACCACTTATGTACCTAATCTTGACCTGTACCCCACATCTTAATAGAATAGAATGGAATAGAATAGAATAGAATAGATATATTGGATAGCTCACAGAATCACTAGGAAAGTAGGGAGACTGGCTCAGAAAACAGACAGCAACCACAGATACCAGGAGTCACAACCTAAGTCACCTAATGCTACTGGAGCAGTCTTGTTAGGATACTGCAACTAGAACCGTATCTCAGTGGCCAAGTCCTACTTCTGAGGACCCCTTGCTACTGCCAGCTTCACAGTGATTTCTAAACACAAGATTTCTTAACTTATCCTTTGTCTCCATAACATGTTCCCTGTCTTCACGTTCCTCCCTCAGGTTTCAAAATCTTGGGAAAAATAATGGATGTTTGATGGAACTTACTTCTCCTGCCTGTATCCCAGATGTCAGCAATAGAGTAAGGGGAAATACTAACTTCCACCTTAAACTTTCATAGTTGGAGGTGAGATACTTCATCCCACCAGTGTTTATTCTCCATAGATAGGAAAGGAGTTTGTGTTGCCTCTCCTCAAATTATAAATATCCACCTCAAAGACCAACAAAGGGAACTATCTATGAACACTATATCTGAAACCTGAAGTACAGTATTGAATAGACTAATTGCATTGCTGAATTGCAGTACTTATTTAAGGGATAAATAAGCCAACATAATAAATTAGACATCCAAATGTAAATGTGATTTGGTAAACTTGAGCCTTTGTGATACAGTTGAATTAGAATAGTTTTAGTTTTAATAAATAGGGCTTGAACCCCAGATAATTTAAACAGTGACTAAAATCTTTAATCTAAATATTTCTGATGATTTCAACACATTTTCCTTAAAAGAACCTAAGAGTTAGGATTTAATTAAGTGCCGCATTTTTCTGTGCATTGAAAAATCTAATAATACAAAAAAACCTATGTTTCTTATTCTTATATTCTAGGGACTTAGGGACAATGACAAAATACTGATATTTATTAAGATAATTTAAAGCCATGTGTGTACCTGATATTATAGAAGAATAAAGTATTAAAATGATTGCAACGTGTTCACTGGAGTTTTTATTATTATTAAATTTTAAAGATGTGGAGAACAAGTCATGATTAGGTACATAAGTGGTCTACATACAGGTGACGTTTGGGCCTCCCATTGGTCCCCCTTCACCTGGTTTAGGATCAGGTACACCTATTGATGTTATGTGCCTCCCCCCATCCCCCAGCAGTGTCCAGTTACTGCCATATATTTTTATTGTTTGCTGAGGTTTCCTCTCCCCCCTCACCCCACGATCTCAGAAGGGGAATTTGAATATAAACTACCAACACTGGTTATTGAACTGTCCTCTCTGAAAACTTATTTCAAAATGTAATACGTGTAATAGTTCAAAATTTAGTAATTATATTGTTGCCCTAAACTTTGGATGGAAATAAGCATGTTAGTTTCTATTTGCTTCAAAACAAAATTGCAGAAGGGGAGGCAACTGACAATTTTATAATAGAAATAAAACAGAATTGTTTCAGAGAAGAGATATGTGGACATGCTTGTGTCTTTTTGCCCACCTGACATAGCAGTTTAGAAACGTGTGAAGTGGCTAATTTAGCATCTATAACATTTAGTTTCAGTTAAATACAGGAAGCATTATCCTGGCTCGTCAAACCTCTGGTGAACGTGTACATATGTTCCCCACCTCATCTCTAATGTGCAACTCTGTTTAACACCTAGAAACTCTATGGAGCAGGAGTTAAAAGTAATTTTTATGACAGTACATTGGCTATGCCTAGGTTCCTCTTAGGATATGTTACAACCAAATGCTCAGTTGACTTCCTAACTCATCTACTGAGTGACTTGCTACAGCACTGAACGAAAGCACACAAGTTTTATAAAATTTCCAAAGGGGTTTCATGGTATCTTCTAACAGATGAGCTGAAAATAAAAATCACAGAAATTTTGAAAAATGTGTTCTAATTAACAGGCATTCTACTTTAGCTGCAAAGATGATAAACTGATAATTCAAGTTTTAGAGGCAATAAATATATATTTCTAGGGCTAAGTTTTAAGTCACGCAAAAACATTTCAAGTGGCCAGTATTTGCAGAGTGTTTTTCAGTATATAGAGAAGATTAATGTGAAGTTGCAGATATAGATCTTGTTTTCAAAAATGTTTTAATTGAATGAGGAGATGGTGTGCAAAGGCTAAGCCATCTAATGCAACCTCTAGGCTGTAGGAGTAGAAATACTGACTGTCTCCCTCTCTCTCCCTCTAACCCTCTCCTCTTTCATTTTCCCCACCCTCCAACTTGCTTTGCTTGTACCAGGCTCTGGTAGTAAGCCTGATGGCCCATCTTTTGGTTGCTGATATCACTCAGTCTAATGCCTGGAGATTTCCCTCGTTCCAGACACGCTGCTTCCCTCTCTTGTTCTCTTACTGCTATTTCCTATGCTTTAGGAAAGCAGCCAGTGAATAATACAAATAAAAACCAGGGGCAAGTGAAAAATGTTCTAGGATTTGGCAAAGTCCTTACAGATTCTATGATAAAAGAGTAACTAGAACTCTGAGTATCTGCCCTTTATTTATATTTCTGAGTATAGCAAGGGAACTAAATAGCCCTCACACCTTTTCCTCTAACTTACAGTAAATACCATTCAGGATTCAGGGAGGAAGGAAGAGAGGAACTTTCCTTGGAACACAGAGCTCTGGCAGACTAATGTGTCTTTTTTGCCTTAAGGGGACAGTTTTCCTTTCTGAAGACTTCTAGACTGTGTGACTTCTATTCCTACACTTCACACAGAATTGAAAATTCCGAGAATGTTCTCACAGGACCTTCTTGCCATATGAGGCTAGTACTTTTGTCTTATTCAGCAGACTTGACTCAAAGTAACTTTTCTCTGTTTTCAAAAATTAAACTCACCTTTAAAGAATGGAGATTCATTACAAAAATATAAATTAAAATTTGCTATGACTTTGAAAGTTTGCTTTGCGTTCTGCAGGCAATTCAGAATAGTGGTTCTATATCAGTTTTTGCTTTAGCAGAAACACAGGAAGGAACGCACAGCCTTCTAAACTGAATAGTGAGTGGGAAGCACTCTTGCAGGCATGCCTTCCATATGCTTGTTAAGCAAGAAGGTGACTCTTATAAGTACAGAGGTAAAAAAGTTCTTCTTTAAAGATGGCATTTATGTAAATCAAAACTAATTAGTGTATCAATTCGTGTATCCAAAGCTGAGCCATAGTTTTAGTTTGAGGTCTACAGACCCTTCTACCCTTGACAGCCACATGATGACTTCTAGCCAGCCCCACAAATCTTGCACTCCCCCAACTATTAATTTAATTGGAGAACTATTTGTAACAATAGCATCCTTTTCATGATCTCACCTGACCATCATTTTTATAGGAATTTTATACATAAAATTTTACACATAAAAGCAGTAAATGTTATAATTAGGAATGCTTGAAGTAAAATTAATATTGGAATGTAGATTTTTTTCACGTTAAATAGATGGTTCTGGAATTTAGTAGGAATATTACTTCATTACATAAGAAGAGTAAAGAGGTTTGCACTACATTTAGATTTTATGCTTAAATGATCTGACTTAAAATACTGGGTACACATACTTGGCCTTCACTCTGGCCAACATCGAGGTAAGGGTGAGAGATGGGCAGACATCATAGGTGGTTGATGATCATCTGACTTCACATATTTGCAACCCAATCTTGGGCTTCAGGGAGATTTATGTATTTAAGGATGGTTAATGTTCCCCCAGAGCAAGGCAGAGGCTCGCTTTCAAAGTAAGTTTTTCAAATTTAGTGCAGTGCTAGCTCATTTCTACTTAACTGCTCCTTTTGAAAAAAGGATGAATACAGTTGACCCTTGAACAACATGGGGATTAGGGATGCCACCCCCAAAATACAGTTGAAAATCCACATGTAATTTTAGACTCCCCCAAAACTTAACTACTAATAGCCTACTGATGACTGGAAGCCTTACTGATAACAGAGTCAGCTAACATGTATTTTGTGAGTTATATATGTATCATATACTATATTCTTACAATAAAATGAGCTAGAGTAAAGAAAATATTATTAAGAAAACCATAAGATGTTATTAAAAAAATCATAAAATGTTACCAAGAAAATCACATTGAGTAATCTGAGGAGGAGGAGGAAAAAGAGGGGTTGGTCTTTTTGTCTCAGGGATGGCAGAGAAGAAAATCCACATATAAGCCGGGCTCGGTAGCTCAGCCTATAATCCCGCGCCTTTGGGAGGCTGAGGTGAGTGGATTGCCTGAGCCCGCGGGTTCGAGACCCACCTGGGCAGCGAGACCTCATCTCTACAATAAATCAAAAAATCAGCCGGGCATGGTAGGGCATGCCTGTAATTCCGGCTACTTGGAAGGCTGAGGCGGAAGGATCGCTGGAGCCCAGCAGGTCGAGGCTGCGGTGGCCGGGAGCAGCCACTGCGCTCCAGTCTGGGCAACATAGCGAGATTCCAACTCAAAAAAAAAAAAAGAAAATCCACATATAAGTGGACCTGTGTCATTCAAGCCTATGTTGTTCGAGAGTCAACTGTAATTCAAAGTGACTTTAACTTGGGTTATTGTGTAAGTATTTGGGTTGAATCACTTAACCATATAAATAAAATATCTGGGTAATCTTGGATGAGGTCACTTCTATGAGTAGATAAAAATTTCTGGCCAGGCTCGGTGGCTCAGCCTGTAATCCTGCGCCTTTGGGAGGCTGAGGTGAGTGGATTGCCTGAGCCCGCAGGTTCGAGACCCGCCTGGTCAGCGAGACCTCATCTCTACGATAAATCAAAAAATCAGCCAGGCGTGGTAGCGCATGCCTGTAATTCCGGCTACTCAGAAGGCTGAGGCAGAAGGATCGCCGGAGCCCAGCAGGTGAGGCTACGGTGACCGGGAGCGGCCACTGCACTCCAGTCTGGGTGACAGAGTGAGACTCCAACTCAAAAACAAAAACAAAAACAAAATTTCTAGGGAAGGACTTAGATGTGAATTCTCAGTGGGAAACTACCAGCAGGTGGAGGAATGAGTGACTGGGTCCTGAAGGGTGGATCTGGATGGTGTACCAGAGCATCCATCACAATGCACTGTTCAAATCTATTTGATCTGTGTAAGTTCACCTCATCTGTGACCTGTACTTCCAGCATTCTAGTTGGTCTCTTTCAGTGGAGAAATTTACAAAAGGAAGTTTAGAGGATGTACTATTGCCCCATGCTGCTGTAGCTGATCCCAGGATTATGCAAAATAAACAAATAAATCCTCTACTAGTCATTCTATATATTTTAAAAATCTTCAGCTAATACTTCTCCTGGTCAACTGGTGTATGTGGTAAAGTAACCCAGACCATCTCTGAAGGTGCTTTGCTCAGAAAGTGTCTACTTTACTTGCCCATATTCTGTCAAAATTGGGCAAGGAAGAACCAATAAGAATCCCAATGGATCATCTGTATGCCACATGTATTCCTCCTTGCCTCTATTCTGTGAGTACAGCCTTGATATCACAGTAAGTTATTCCTGCCAGGGTGATGACTCCTTTCTTGTGTTTTGACACAAGAAACCCCAGATGACTGGGCAACAAATGTAGCTGAAAATTTAATGGAATTCTTTCTGTGTTCCCTGGTGGAAGCAGGATCTCTAGCTCCATAGAACATAGAGTTGCAGGCATATGAAGCACAAAGCCCCCCAGGGAGGTCCCTGAGATGATGGCAAGTAGAGTCACTTATGCTTAGACCCATGTTTTCCAAGAGCTGGGGATGGAACACTGTACCGTAATAGTCATTGATTTATGATGTATTTGCATCCTAGATGTTGGCTCCATATCTTACAGGATATCATCTTCTAGTTAGTACCTTAGGTACTCTTACAAAAGGCTCTTAAGTTGTATTTTCAAGCCAGCAGTTTCTGCGTGGTATAGTATATTATAGGATCAGTAGATCTCTTGGCCACATGCCCATTCCCTTCTCTTTGTTGCTATAAAGTGGATTCCATGATCTGAGGTGATTATGTGGTATCTTGTCTTGGTGGGCCAGATTCTCTTTAGAGTAGTAATGATGTCTAAGGTTCTGCAGGCAGAAAAAGCGCACACCTACTTGGTATATGTACCAATCACATTCGAGACGAATTGCTGTCCAATCCAAGGTGAAAGGATAATAAATTTGCCACAACATGGTTGGTTGATTTACTTAAAGGAGGGTGCTACATTAGGGATTCAGGATTGCTGCCTATAGCTTGCACTTTGGGCATTTGGTAAAAGCAACTAGATCAGTCTTGGCAAGAGGAAGCCTATGCTAATGGATCAATACATGTCCTCTGTCCCTGTAGCCATAGTTGCTCTTCATGCATTCATTGTACCCTACACTGTACGGCTAACAAGAGAGACCTACTAGTGGCAGATTTCCACTTTATTCTGTGTACTTATCAGTTTAGTGCCTCTTTTGTGATCAATGATCACTGGTGGAAATTAGCATACAATACAGAGATCTTCACACTTCATGCCCACTTTTGTACTAATCTCATTTCATTCTTTCTATTTTGGTTGTTTGCTTTTTAAAAAAAATCCCAGTGTCTCAGCTTCCAAACAACTAACCACCCCCTTTGCCACTGTCGTGAGTTCATACAAGAAGGCCCCCCCCAACAAAACCCAGAATTATCTTTTGGAAGGCAGGCCCCTTGTAATACACTTGGATTTTGCTCCTCCAGATAAAATAGTCAACCAAACTTTTTATCTGGAAGTTTTGGGAAAGTTGCATCATGATTTGTGGAAGAAATCTCCTGAATGTGGCAAACTGCTATTTGGTTCTTCCACCATGAGAATGCACCTGCCCACATTTCCCTGAGTGTTCAGCAGTTTTGACCAAAACCAGCATGGCCCCCCATGCTCCACAATCTCTATTCACCCAATCTCACCCCAAGTGACTTTTGTTTGTTTGTTTGTTTCCTTGGATTAAAAAAAGTCCCCAAAGGGAAATGCTTTGCTGATGTGGAAGAGCCCCCAAAGGGAAATGTTTGGCCGATGTGGGAAAAAAAAAAGAAAAGGCAGCAGCACCAAAAGTCATCAAAATTGATGAGTTCAAAACAGTTTTGAGCAGTAGAGAAAACATTTTGATAGGTGTATTGCACCAAATGCATGTGTACTCTGAAGGAGACCGAAGTTTAAACATTCAAGAATAAATACAGAATTTTTTTATAAATAAATTTCTTTTTGGGGGGCCCTTCCTCATATATATTCTGACCTAAGGTATCTTTTCCTTCCACAAAAAGTGGATACTAGGTGCACTTCTCAAAGCTCCACGTCATCGCTATCATCCAGAGCTACACCTGAGCAGGGCTGTTTTGCAGTACCAGTATACGTTTGGCTCACAACGTATATTTATAAACCAGTGTTGACTTTTTACTTCTTCCATAAGCTTGTTATAAGGGACAAACCCCATATGTCATATGTTCCTCATGTGAGGTACAAACAGGGTTAGGTATACAAATGTTGATTATACAGGTACCCTTTGTTGATGAGGTGTGCCCCTCCCTCCCCAGCAGTTTCCCTCAACTGCCAATCCCACCCCCCCATCCCTGGCAGTTTCCCACTACTGCCAATCCATGTCTTATAGTATTATGATAATTGTTCAAGGTCCACTTATGAGTGAGAACACATGGTACTCTGTTCTTTGTTTCTGTGATAGATCACTGAGTATGATTGACTCTAAATCCATCCAAGTTGCTGCAAAGTCCATATGTTTGTCCTTCTTTATGGCTGCATAATATTCCTTTGTGTATATGTACCACATTTTTAAAATCCAGCTTCGTTGGGCACATGTATGTTTGTTGTGGCTCTATTCACAATAGCAAAAACATGGAACCAAGATTGTCTTTTCGTAACACAGGTATTCTATTACCGTTGGTTTGCCAAAGGTTATGACCCAAGTAATAGGGCAACATGAATTATATGAATTTGGACTTGCTGCAGAGACCTTTCCTGATATGAGCCCCCACCAAAGCTGGAAGCTTTCTGTATCTCTTGGTAGGTTGGTCAGAAAATTTCCAAATGTGAATCCTTCAAAATCCAGTGATGCCTTCAGAATCCAGTGAGGCCTAACAGGTGGGTGATGCAAGAGTTGTCTTTTACTATGAATGTGGATATTCTAGTACAACTCAGACTATAGGGTTCCTAAAACCTTTACTGATGTGTAGGCTCCTGAGTTTTCATAGATTTTGTACTCTGTTCTCATGTGTACATTTATCTTAAGACAACTTCCACTTTATTTGATACTTCTTGCTCACCAGGTACAATAATCATGTTGTCATTAATAAATATACCAATTTTTTTCCTGTAGAATATTCACATGGTCCAAGTCACTTCAGACTATTTTATGATAGAGGGAGGCAGAGTTAATATAGCTTTGGGCAATAATGTCAATGTATACAGTTATTTATACCAAGTGAGTGAGAACTATGTCTATCTTCCTCGTTGATAGACATCAACAGCTGCATCTCATGTTCTGATGACCATATTTATTGCTCTATCAAATAGACCATATCTGGAACAAAAGTGTCATTGAGGCTAATAATTGGTTGTATTTTTAGAAGTCCACTGTCATCCTCCAATGTCTGTCTGGTTTTTACCAGACTGGGATATTAAGTGGAGGTATCATAGGAACCTCTACTCTTATCTCCCCCTCTTCCCCATATCCTTTTTCTTTTTAAGGGTAGCACTAATCTCTGTAATTTTTTATGGGATGTTGGATATTGTCTTTGACTTACTATCTCAGCCAGTTACTTTCCCCACTATAATGATTCTTACTCTATAGGCCACTGTGAGTATTCTGCCAATTGTCAAGTATGTTTATTTCAATTATACATTTGAGAACCTGGAAAATGGCCCTTGGGTGAGCCTTTGAATCTGGTGGAGCCTCTCTGAACTAGATGTGGACTAGTACTCCACAGCCTAGCCAAGGCAAATGCCATTTTCTCAGCCTCTGTTATTTCAGAATCTTATTATCATCCTCACTATTACCAAGGAGTCCAGTTTCGTAACAGTATTGTCTACCATCATTTCTTGTCTGTGGAGAAGAGAGCTTCTCAGTGATGTGGGTGCCATTTTCACCAGCACATTCCCCATTTCTTTGGTGAATGGAATGTCATCCAGGGCCCCTTGAGGGAGCATAGTGAACTGGTGGGCTTTTTGGCCTTCTGTAGTTTATTCACACTAGCATGCCCACTTCTCTGAGCCTTTGTACTTTGCTGAGTCGGTGGTGAATCACCCTCAGCCTTTTCTTTCATCTACTATGGCAAATCTAGGGTTTCTACATCAGATAGCATGGACCATAGCTTTTTCCTGTCTTCAGGGCCATCTAAGGGATGGCATTAGCACCATCAACCAGGTTTTTTTGTTTTGTTTTGTTTATTGACAGAGTGTTAAATTCGATATCATGGGAGAGTACTCTGTGATGATAGAGCCTCCCTTATTCAAATTTGTTCTTTTTCCCTTGCTTGATCCAGCATCCTCGATATCCATGTCCATACAAACTCGTGTAGCTCCTGCTGGTACAATTTGGCTAGATCCTGCAATTCCATCAGCATATAGGGGGTGCTTTCTTCTTTAGCAAGCTACTTGGTACTGGTATTACATTATTTTCAGGCAAGAGGAAGCACTAGCTTTTAGGAGGGGGCAGTGGGACGATTCTGCAAGTTTGGTGGTTTTAGGGGATTTTGGTCTTTAAAGGATTTTTGAGTGCTTTGATCCTGATGTCCTGATCCCAAGTCTCAGGGTGCTATCCTCCCTAAACAGGACCTTGATCTTGGCAGAACAGACTTAGTAAGACTGAGATTTGGACCTTATGTGGAGCTTCCCTATCTTTAAAATTATGTTCTGTGCCTGGCCCACAGCTTGTTCTGTTCACTAGCTGTAGGCAAGGCAAGTCTACATATAATGTGCTGGCAAGGAGGCTTTCCGACTTTTATACTTTGCCTTAAGTTGGTGATAAATCACCCTTAGCCTTTGTCTTTCTTTAGGGCATCAATGGCACTAGCAGGATCCATCTGATACCATTATCCAAATAATTAATTACTACTCCTTAAAACTCTTGAACTCAGGAAATAGTCATCTGTCAGTGCCTTCTTTTCCAGTGGTGTCCCATCCCAGTTCACACTGGCAAAGTTTTAACAATTACATCACCAGAACTTGCCATGTACTATCCAGATTCCGCCTTCTGCCAGACATGGGATCCTCGTGGCCAGCTTGCTGGTGGGTGATTCAGATTTGCAATCCCAATTTTAGAGTCTGCTTCCTCAGATCATTACAGGCACCACCTATTTTTGGTCAGGTTCCCCAGGAAACAAATACTGAGATTTGTGTGTAGGAAATTTTCTGGAGAGTGCTCTTCCTATAATACCTGTGAAAGAATTGAGTGGAGGGAGAACTTGGTCCTTCAGAGATGCCACAATTGAGGCAATGAAATGGGGCCTCTGTATCCCCTTATTATGTATTTATTTGATGGAAAGTTGTGTCAGGGAGAGAGCATGACCATGGGCAAGGAAGCACCTTTTGGATGAGAGTAATTATTTGGGAGAGGCTCAGCTGTGAGCTGTGAATTGCCAACAGATTACACTCCCAACAGTTAGGAAAATAAGATTCTCACTTGTGAAGAGGAGGAGAGGATTTGTGCAGCACAGCAGAGCATCTGCTTCAGCCTTTGAAAACAGGAGGGCAATGCCATTTACTTATTACATTTTAATAAGTAAAATGTGATAATGGTATATCCGGTACATAGAGAACATGGGATATTTGCGGTGCTTAGCACCACATTAAAAGCATTTAATGTAATAAATTGTTAAACTTGTATTGCCTCTTGAATACCTAATTAAAACCCTAACCTAATTTCTTTGTCTATAATTTAAGTCATAAAATGCAATAATTTTATTTATTTATTTATTTTAAAGATGTGGGGTACAATTCAGTGTTAGGTACATAAGTGGTCACAGTACAGGTGAAGTTTGGGCCTCCCAATGGTCCTCACTTCAGGTATCCTTATTAATGTTATATGTCCACTTTACTCCCTCCTCTGGCAGTGACCTGCTACTGCCAATCCCTTTCCTGCAGTATTATGGTAAATGCTCAGGGTCCACTCATGAGTGAGAACATGTGGTACTCAGTTCTTTATTTCTGTGATAGATCACTGAGTATAATAGACTAAATCCATCCAAGTTGCTGTGAAGTCCATAATTTTGTCCTTCTTTATGGCTGTGCAATATTCCAACGTGTATATGTACCACACTTTTTTATCCATTCCAGTTTCAGTGGGCAGCACGGTTAGTTCCATGTTTTTGCTGTTGTGAATAGAGCTGCAATAAGCATGCATGCACAGGTATCTTTTTTGTAGAATAATTTGAGTACCTCTGGGCATATTCCCAGAAGAGAAATTGCTGGGTCATATGGAAGGTCAATTTTTAGATCTTTTAGAAATCACCATGCTGTTTTCCACAGAAAACAGAGGTTTGTACTAGTTTACACTCCCACCAGCAATGTAGAAACATTCCCTTTTCTCCACATCCTCTCCACGATCTGTTGTTTCATTTGAATTATTAATGGATGGCCATCCTGACTGGAGTTAGGTGGTATCTCAGTATGGTTTTGATTTGCATTTCTTTGATGACTAGTGAGGCTGAGCTTTTTTCTTGTGTCTATTGACTGTTAGTATGTCTTCTTTTGAGAAGGGTCTATTCTTATCTTTTGCCCAGTTTCTAATAGGACTGTTTGTTTTTTTCTTTTTAGCATGTTTGAGTTCCTTGTAGATCTTGGATGTTAGGCCTTTGCCAGATATATAGTTGGCAAATATTTTTTCCCATTCTGTGGGCTGTCTCCTGGCAATTGAGAAAGACAGAATTTTTCCCAAATCATTTTATGAAGCTAACACCACACTGATACCCAAACTTAGTAAAAATCCAACAAAGAAGGAGAACTACAGGCCAATTTTCCTGATGAACATAGATGCAAAAATTCTCAACAAGATTCTATCAAACCAGATCCAACAACACATCTCAAAAATCATCCACCATGGCCAAGTAGGCTTCACCTCTGTGACACAGGGCTGGTTCAACATCCATAAGACCACAAATGTAATTCATTACATCAACAGATGTAAAAATAAGAACCACATGATTATATCATTAGAACAGAAAAAAATATTCAACAGAATCCACCATCTCTTCTTGATGAAAAACTCTTAACACCTAGGCATAAAGGAAACATATAATAAGGGAACACTTACAAAATAGTAAGTGCCATCTACAATAAACCTACAGCCAACATATTGCTAAATGGACAGAAATTGGAAGCATTTCCCTTGAAAACCGGAACAAGACAAACTGCCCACTCTCACCCCTCCTATTCAACAGTGTTGGAAGTCCTAGCCAGAGCAATCAGACAAGAGAAGAAAATCAGGGATATCCAAATAGAAAATGAGGAGGTTAAGTTATCTCTCTTTGCGGATGATATGATCTTATATCTTGAAAATCCAAGATAATCTGTCAAAAACCTCCTTGTACTGATAAAGGACTTTGGCAAAGTCTCAGGATACAAAATCAGTGTGAAAAAGACAGTTGCATAAAATGCAATAATTTTAAATAATTCAGGAAAAATTATTTAAAAAAAATGTAACCACTGACCTGCAAATTTATATCCATCCACTGTATTGAATAGTACTGGTTAAAACCAGTTTAAAGCAACTGACTTCAACATGGAGCATAGTTTGGAAATATGTTTGTGGAATGGTCAGGTGAATAAATCATTTTAATAACTCAGGGAGATGTACAGATTAGTCATTTACTATTAAATGTATTTAGATACAAATCAAAGCAATTCATTCTTTCTTTCCATGAATTAGAGGGGAAGAAATGTGAAAAGTGGATAGGGTTAGAACATATTGTTTACAGGATATTTGATGAGGGGACATTTAATTTTTTAGGAAGCAAGTGATTTTCATTGTTACAGAGATTGTTTGCCTGTTAATTGAATGTTTTTCCGGGGGAATGATTTTTCTTTTGTTACTTCCAGTGTTTTAAGGGTCTAGCATTTTCCCATCTTTTCTGAATATTCCTGCCAACCTTTTGCTGTCCCTAAGAAAGGATTATTGGTTATCTCTGCTGTGGGATTCCTAAAATTAGTGTCTCCATTGACTGAAACTTAATGGCAAAGTAATGTGAGCAAAATATGATCTCACAGAAAGGAGGTGCTGGTATTAACTTGAAAAGTGATTCTCTTCAAGGTACTTGGGAATATTTGCTTTGGAGAGCATACCAATCTGACTCAGATATCACTACTTTTGTACTATTTGAATCGATGTCTGTTGATTTATTCATTCAACAAATATTGAAATGTTAACCACTGGCGATTTGTCTGACAAAGACTTTTTCATATTCCCGTTTGATCTAAAATGAGCACAATTTGAAAATCTTGGCACAGATGATTCAATTTTACAACTTTGGTTGCACATATATTCCTCCAAATATTTCAGTATTCACTCAGGGAGCAAACTTTTGACAGTCTTTCCTACTCTAATTTGCTATCTCTTTGGTGAGGGATCTGACATTTTCTCATGGCTCTTGTTTAATACTTACAGTGTGCTTTTAATTACTGGAGAAGCCACAGGCAGTGAAATGTAATTATAGTAAAATGAATTACAGACCCCTAGACCATTTCACCTTTTGCCTCCTGGTGAAGATTGTGTAGTCTCGACATCAGAGCATCTGATGCTTATTTTTAATCTCCCTATTTGGAAGAGGCAAGGAGAAAATCTGATTGAGAAATTACCTGTTGTGCAATCACAAGATGCATCTTTGAGACTGACATCTTGTATATGAGATGTGGTGTGAAGTATTATCCTACTTACTTCGAGGTACAGCTACCTGAAGAGAAAGAACCACCTGCCTGACTTTTACAGCAGTATAGTTTTTCCTTCTTTTTCTTTCTTTCTTTCTCTTTCTTTCTTTCTTTCTTTCTTTCTTTCTTTCTTTCTTTCTTTCTTTCTTTCTTTCTTTTCCTTTTTTGGTAAAGAAAGTTTAGGAAGAAAGATATAAATGCTTATAATCTTGTATGTAGTTTTGAGTAAGTTTATCTTTTATTTTTAAAAAACTTGGAAATCAACAGTTGATATTGAATGATAGTTACATTATGGCAGCCAAATGTTTAAGTGTAAAATTTTACTGAGTAGGTCATTTGAACATAAATGAGAATGAAAGGACCAGTGCTTTTAGATTTATCTATTGTGAAGTATGCTTGACTCTTGGGTTAGGAGGTTCTGGAAATCATGTCTCTTCTTACTTTTTTTTAGACAATTCTTACTTGGCAGACTTCGCTGAATGAAATTATGTAGATACTGAAGCTAATTAGCTGCCAAGTTACTTAATAGAACAACTCATTCTCTTCCTGATTATTCTACAGTAACTAATCCACTCTTGAAATATTGAATTTCATTATGTCATTTTTTTGGGAAAAGGTGTTTTAAAGATCTTGGCTTTGTAAGAACATTAAAATGTTCACACAGTTATAGCATTTGTAATGTTTCAGCCTTTTACTTTCTTGTCTTTGGACAAATTCACTTATGGAGTTATAATGTGTCAATGTCAAGGTCAAAAACTTCTGTGTGAGAGGAGACTCCAAAGAAGTAGGTTATGTGACTTAACAGTGTTTCTCAACTGATGAGATGACAAATTTCATTCACTGAATAGACTCATGGTCTAGAAAAATTAAGAAAGATAGGCAAAATAAGGGAACATTTTAAAAATCAAAAAGATTTAGAATAGGATAAAGTGGGGTAGAAAGGGAAAGACGGTCTCTGGGGTGGGGAGGGAAGTAGGCAATAGGAAGTTGGAGAGGGATAAGAGGGGAATCACATAAACAATACTTCTGTGGTCTTTGAATCTTTTTGTTAGCTTACCTCCTAAAAGAACTTAAAAACAAAACCAAACTGCCCATGTTCCCCATAGTTTTAGGTTGACATCTAAAATTTTTGATCATAATTTTAAATATCTACAAATTACATAAATTTTAGAATACTATAAATATTGATAATTTTAATATTTTCCAGGATCCAATGAATATTTTAAGTGTATCCAGGACAACTAAACCACAATGACTTATTGAGAAAACATAACTAAAAGATATATTAATGGTCATATATACTCTTCAGCAGTCAAATGTTTTTTCATCATCCAAAAGTTTTTTATCAATCCCTTTTTTATTTTTGAACTGTATTTAATTCTCTTTTGCTCAGATAGTGTTTTTCTTTTTTCTAATTATAGAGGTGTGGGGTACAAGTGAGGATTAACTATATAAGTAGGCTGCACGTAGATGAAGTTTGGACTTCTAGGTGGTCCTCACTCCCCCTGGTAGGGAATCAAGTACCCTTTGTATTATCTTATGTCCCCTATCCTCCTTCTTCCCTCCCTCCCCTAGCAGTGCCCAGCGACTTCTGATCCCTCCTTGTGCTAATGTGACTAGTGTTCAGGGCCCACTTATGGGTGAGAACATTGGGTCTTCAGTTTCATGTTTCTGTAATAGTTCACTAAGTATGATGGTCTCCACCTCCATCCAATTTGCTGCAAAGTTCAATCTCAGACAATTTTTTCCTAATGTAATATATATACTTTATGCTTGGGAGTCTTTCAGTGATCACTTCTTCATAATTTTCTGCAAACAAAATATGTGTAAATAAAATTAATTTAAATTTCCAGTGGCAATAGGTCTTTCAACAATATTTTTTCCCCAATTAAGTCATTATTGTCATTTCACAACTGATCAAAGTAGTATAAATAAGTTACCAATTTTAGTAAATAATTGTTACTAAAATTTTTGTTGTTGTTGAAAATGTCTCTCTTTAAAGAAACAAGTTGAATGACACCACAAGAATGTAAATAGACAAATGTGGAATGTGGGACATTATACAGGACAACTGACCCAGTTTTCTGCAAACTGTCAGTGGGAGAGGAGAAAAATGGGTAGAAGGGCCACTTTAGGTTAAAGAGGCTTGAGAGACCCAATCATTGCATGTAATTTATAAACCAGTTCTAACAAACCAACTCTAACATTCGAGGAAATCTGATTATAAACTGGGTACTGATTCATTACAGTTAACTTTATTAGATGTGATAATGGTATTTTGATTATGTGAGAATATTTATGGTTATTTGATTATATTAAGAAATTATTTTGTGTAATGTGACAGTAACAGCACTGTGATTGCCATGGAAAAGTGAAGTCTTTTAGAATGCGTATACACACACACACACACACACATATATATACCATAATATATTGAACTTGCCTCAAAACAATCTGGTGGGATAAAAGGAAGTAGATAGGAATAGACCAAGACAAGCTATGAATTGCTAAGTGTCAAAACAAGGAGATAGACCCATGGTGTTTCATTATGCTATGTTCATTAAACAGAATGTGGACTAATATCAATGCCAATAAAGTACTCCTTTCTGATTTTTAAGGCATCACTTTAAAAGAATATAGTTTAAATTTGTCTTTAAGTCAAAAGTGGCACTGAAGGAGCTTTCTCCTAAAAGAGCATACTAGTTTGAGAGAGAGAGAGAGAGAGAGAGAGAGAGAGAGAGAGAGATGAAAATGCATCTCTTAGTAAGATGAATTATTTTCCCTAATTAGTTCATATACTTCTGAAGGAATATAACATACAGAATGAGTAACAGTTCAATACTAATTTCTATGTTTAAAAATTCTGTAGATTGGACAACCAAAACCTTGGTCATATAAGAAAAACAGGTTGAAGTAGAGTTTTGGTATACCACTCTATGCTGTTTATTGACCATTGTTTCTTGCTCCTAAACTTTCCATTTTCTATTCTGTGGAATACAAAGGCTGGGATTCAGCAAAGTGCATTTCCTAGACCCCTCTGCCTGCTGGGTATAGAGGAGGCGAAGACAGTAGGAGAGAAAAGGAGGAACTCCCTCATCTTTCCTCAGTACTTGTCAGTGACACTTCAGCACCATCGGTTGATCCTCTAGTTGCTTCTGGTACTGTCTGAACCAGCCCCATGGTTCTCCCTTCCCCCTTAGAGGTACCAGGTGGTTGAAATACCCCCATTTCCTAGCGGTCTCTATCCAAGCTCTATGGGGTTCCTCTTCTGAGCCTCTAGGTTTTAGTAAACCCACTTTCCCCCCATTATTCCCCCAACCCTTGAGGTTATAGCTGCCTCCTGCAGTTATCTCTGAGAGACTTCAAGTTCCTTTTTTGCTCTTACAATTTTAACAACCCTGAAACTGATTCCCTATGTTAAATCTCCTCTATTTGAAATGCCTAGTTTGGTTTCTGCTTCTTAGCTAGACTCTGGACACAGTGATCTATCATTATATATTATTTTTTAAAATTGAAAATTGACTGAAAACCTGATAAAATTCTGTTTCAGGTTTTTTCTTTTATTTAAAATTAAAAAAAACATTTTTGAAATCCAAGAATTTTGGAAAAACAACTCCATCTTACAAGTTTTTTAACTGAGTCATTAAGACCATTTATTTCTTCAATTTCTGGGAGATATTACAAATACAATGGTTAAGACTGATTAAGTGGCTATTAATTATAGCTATTGCTATTGGTACTTTGTTTATTGTACATATTCAAGAGCTTTGGGAATATTGTTATTTTCAATATGCCTTTGCCACTACCATATTTTTAATAAAATACTTTTGTCATATCATGTGCTCTAAATATTTTTTGACCTTAGATTAGCAGAATTAAATAATAAGTTTCTGGTTGCTATTAACTTGTTTGAGAAAAGCATTGTTTGCCAATAAACCAAATCAGACTTTATTTTGGTCAGAAAATATGACTTATTTTTCATTTTTTATTGGTCAAAACTTTTCAAATTCTTAAAAAAAATTTTATTAATAGGACATTAGTAAATGCTTGATTTATTTAATATGTGGGCTATTTGCTATGCTGGAAGAGATTTCCAGGGAATTATAATGAAAAATAACACTGGCATATATTTGATTTTTCTTATGTCTGCAACTCTCATATTAACCACTAAAAGTGCCAGAGAGGATGAGTGGAAGGAGGAGAAGCTGGGAACCTATCTCAAACTTCTCAAAGGGAGAAGAAAAACTATTTTTATCTCTATTCTCTGCTTCTTAAATACTTTTCAGGGAAGGATTTCCTGATTGGAAGCATATTAATTTTAAATTATGAAAAGAGAAACAATTTTCATTTTCATTTTGAAGTTGTATTCAGTAGATGTCACAATGACTTTATTCAAGAGAGAAAATATGCCTAGTGACTTTTACAATGTGGAAATGTAACATGTCTCACAACTCAGTGGGCATCAGTGTTGCCATAGAGCTGGTCTTTGAAACATAGCACCATATCATGGAACAATCCAGGGTCTTCAGTCAGTTGGAACTACTTCGTCTTGATGGTGGTGTCATTACTGGATAAAAAATTTCTTTCTTTCTTTTTTTTTTGTTTTTGAGTTGGAATCTCACTCTGTCGCCCAGACTGGAGTGCAGTGGCTGCTCCCGGCCACCGCAACCTTGACCTGCTGGGCTCCGGCGATCCTTCCGCCTCAGCCTTCCGAGTAGCTGGAACTACAGGCGCGCGCTACCACCCCTGGCTGATTTTTTGATTTATTGTAGAGATGAGGTCTCGCCAAGTTGCCCAGGCGGGTCTCGAACCCGCGGGCTCAGGTAATCCACTCACCTCAGCCTCCCAAAGGCCCGGGATTACAGGCTGAGCCACCGAGCCCAGCTATGGATAGAAAATTTCTTAAGCACTTAAGGATAGTTTGAGGATCATATGAAGAAAGTATAGAAAGCACTTAGAACAGTGTCTTGCCCATGGTAGACATTTAATAATTATGAATTCAATAGCTATGTAGTGTTTACTATTAAAGGACTCCCTAGCTGACGTTTCAGACTGTATATGTAATATGGACCATGATGGTCTGGTATGGTGCACCCCATTCATTTAAATGTTGTGCTGATCATCTTTCCAGTGTACTTACTGTTTTTTTGTTGTTGTCTCCTGTGCTGTACTGTTTTGGGACATATTTCACCTCAGTTTATCAGGACAGTTTATACAATTGTCTTTTGATGGAAGTTTTGTTTTCCTCCAGCCCACCTTCAAATTGGGCATCTTTCCCTTGGTGTGTGCTTCTTCATGCCTCTTCTACGACTGTGTGTTTCCTGTTTAGGTGCCTGTAAGATCTTCCTGGATGTTGTTGTACTTCCTGCATTTTTACTGGTTAACCATTTCAAATCCACTTACATGACAAGATGTAGATATCATTAAATTATTCAGTTTTGCCGGGCTCGGTGGCTCAGCCTGTAATCCCACGCCTTTGGGAGGCTGAGGTGAGTGGATTGCCTGAGCCCGCGGGTTCGAGACCCGCCTGGGCAGCGAGACCTCATCTCTGCAATAAATCAAAAAATCAGCCGGGCGTGGGAGCGCGCGCCTGTAATTCCGGCTACTGGGAAGGCTGAGGCGGAAGGATCGCCGGAGCCCAGCAGGTCGAGGCCGCGGGGGCCGGGAGCGGCCACTGCACTCCAGTCTGGGCGACAGAGTGAGACTCCAAGGACTTACCTGATGTGGCACAAGACATGACTGATGTGATCGACCATGTCTCTTTCTCTTTAAAAGAAGCGGTTTACTCACGTTTTCTTATGCAATAAAATATCAGTGTTCTATCTATGGGTCTTTTCTCACTACATTATCATTCTTTCCAAGTAAGAAGAAGAGGAGAAGAATTAAATAGGTTAAAGTAAATATTTGGTGTCTAAAGACAATTATATATTTTAAAACAAAGTTGAAAAACAACAATGTTTCAACTCCACATGCTTTCCTGTGTCTAGCTTACAGGGTGGTAGTTTTTTGTGCTCTCTTTAAAATCATACCTCAGAGACTGTATTTTGGATTTTAAAAAGGTAGTATACCTCTGATTTAGTAAAACTTCAATACTTTTACTCTTTGGTGATGTTGGAGTCACAGATAAAATTATCTTTCTGTTCCTTCACAAATCCCCTATTTGTATTGTCCTCCTCATGCTTGTTTTGGACAAAAGATTTCTTCTGATCCCTTTCTCTCCAGACAGACCTCTTCCAAAATGGACTGACAGGAATAGTAAGTTCAGCTTCACTTAACATGTTTGTCTCATTTTCAAGTTAAAGGAGCAACCACACCAGAGAATAACCCTGACTTTAGACTGTAACTGTCTGTAGTATCCCAGTGGAGTCAGCTGCTTCTAAAGAAAAAAATTCCCCAGGAGCATCACTAAGAAATATAGGGGAAAAAAAGAAAATCTTGGAGGAATTTATGTAAGCATTTATGTCTGTTATGAACCTAGAATTTTTAAAAGTTTAAAGTAAAACTAACTCTTTAGGATTACATTTTCAGGGACATCAAAGAAAGCATATTTTTCAGTTCTTGAAATAGCTCATGTGAATTTCTCTATCATCTTTCAAACTTTCATACTGATTTCCTTTCTCTCATATTTGCTAGGTGTACAGATGATGTTTTTCCTTCAAAATGCAGTACATTAAAAATGAAAATAATTGCTAAGAAAAGCTCTTCCTATGTTTCAGTAGGATTATAAGGTTTTCATCTCCATGGTTTCTATTTCAATTTATCTTTTGATAGCAAGTTAAACCTTTTCTTTCTTTGAAATGCCAGGCTCCATTTGTGGTAATAGTTTTTGACAGTTCTAGTCTTTTACCAAAGCCTCTCAGTGAAAATGTGTTAGATGACTTCTTTGTTCCTCATATTGTTATTTAAAAATGGAAAACAAAGACAAGACTACTTTTTCTTTTTATGGGAAAGTCTAACAGAGCATTGGCATTTCTTAGTAATGAGAATACAGTATCTTGCTTATCAATTTAATTAAGTTTATAAGATCTAAGTCTAAATGTTTTTGGTTATGCTGCAACAGAAAAAATTCAATTATTACTACAATCACACTGAAAACTTAAAATGAATACTTAACTCTGAATAATTATAATCAATTACAAGTCTTTTGCATATTCTTAGAAAGGATTAGGAAGTCTTTTTTTTTTTTTTAAACCTAAAACTGTTTCCTTTACTTGTGAAAGCATTGGTCTATGTCTAGTTAATCTTCGGAATGAGTTATATATATAATATATACACATACACATAATATATGTATATACACATACTAAGGGGGACCCAAAACACCAGAATTATTGTTTGGAGGATGGGCCTCTTATAGTACAGGTTTCTACTAGGTAAGTGTACTTGAAATCCATAGGTATCAGTGTACCAACTAGTGTGGTGAGAGGCTGCACTTGGCTTCAGTGAATTTTTTTTTGGAGATTCTTTCTGTGAATTTGCCCATTTCATCATGGGTGATTTATGAGTGCACCTGCCCACACAGCACTGAGTGGTCAGTCATGATGGCATGAACTTTGTACCCCACTCTTCCTATTCACCCAATCTCACCTCGAGCAACATTTTTTTTGTTTCTCCAGATGAAAAAAGACCTCAAAAGGCAACGTTTTGCTGATGTGGAAGAGGTGAAATAAAAAATGGCAGAAGTACTAACAGACATCAAAATTAATGCATTCAAAAGCTGTTTAGAGCAGTGGAAAAAGCATCTCAATAGGTATATGGTATCAAATAGAGAGTACTTTGGAGGTGACTGAAGTGTAGACCTGTAAGAATAAATAGCTATTTTTTTAATAAATAAATTCCAGGTTTTTTAGGTTCCCTCTTATACATGCACATGTAAGTACAGGCACATTTAGTTGAGTTTGTATACATTTCTTACACAATTAGATGCTGTTTTCAGTGGGTGTTACCTATATTGATTGAGAAAAAAGAAATTGTGAGTAATTTTATTTTAAAAATTATATTTGATTTTGCCATACAGTCAGAACTATTCAGACAATCTGTAGGTTATTTGTTCTTATCTCATACTGATTTGGAGATCATGAACATTTTGACACCTGAGGAATTTAGCTGCCTTAAGAGAGTCAACATAGTTTACCATTTTTAATTTTTTTTCTGGCTTACACTTCTCTTCTTGCTGCCTAAACGGTATATGGTGGAACTACTGATAGTTGTAACATTGCTAGCTAGCAAGTCTTTTAGTAAAGGGAGCTGAGGTGTTGGGAGCTGGCTATGGAGGCCTGCCTGAGCATTAGGGATCCAGGCAGGCTGTGGACCCTGAGACTGCTAGGACGAGTTCAGGAGCTGAAGGCCCATTCCTTCTTCCCTTCTTTGCTGTTTTGGCACGTTCCACTAGCAGGGACTTTGATGATCTAAGCATGAAGTTCTGAGAGTACGACAGGCATGGCTTACTTTGGGAGTCCATTGTTCCCATTTCTCACAGACTGCGGTTTCAGCTTTAAACTTAACATAATTCAAACTCAGGTCACATTTGGGAGCCTTTAATACGGTACAAGCTTCTTTTAAGATTTAATAGTATATTTGTAGAAATTAGTATATACATACAAAGTGCTGTTTCAACCTTAATAATATAGATAAATATCTAGAGCTACCAGAAACGGCCCAGCACAAACTTTGGGCTGGGCCGCATTCCTAAGGGCCCAGTGCATACTTTGGACTGGGCTGCTTTCTTTTAAACCGGTTTTTAGCTACAGTTAGTTTAGGGTTTTTTCTACTTATTATAGAAATTGAATTTATTTTATTCATAGAAAGTATTGTAGAATAGGTTATGCTACGTCAGTGAATTATGTCAGTTCAAGCATGATCAAACATGATATTTTGAGGTTTAATAAGAATACAGCTAACTTTAGAAATTACATTGTTTCCATCTTCTACATTTGCGGTTTTGGCTTTAATACAATTTACAGTTTATACTTGGGTTTTATTTTTTAGAAGCTTTATTGCTGATGATCAGGATTAGGAATTAGAAACTTTTATAAAAGTTAAAATAGATTTATAGGATTTCGGAACAGCCATTTTGTTAAGAGATTGTAATCAATTATTCCCAGAAACGGTCCAGCGTGATCTTTTGACTGAGCCACATTCCTTAGGAATTGGTTTGGGCTATAATTAAGAGTTTCT
>NW_007065244.1:60319-73266 GCF_000164805.1 Carlito syrichta
GTGGGTGAGGGATGCCCCCTCATTCACCTGGCTTTGTGTTCATGTAAAAGTTTTGTGATTGTTCTTCCTCATGCCTGAGGAAACACCTGGTGGGTAGGGGGTACCCCCTCCTGCACCAGGCCTTGTGTTCACGTGAAAGACTTGTAAGACTGCCTGTGTAAAATTTGGGATAGATACAGGCTGTAAGCCCCCAATAAAGGCTTCTGCTCCCTCTGTTGAACAGATGTCCACTTTCCTTCTTTCTCTTTGTATCTATCCCTCCATCTTTCTTTCTTTTAATATCTATCCTTCCAGAATAATTGCTGACGCCATCACACCTTCCAAGGGACCTCCTCTATCTCTCTTCGGGGGCTGGCCCCCCAAACTGAGGACTTTATAAATATAGATCTAAGCTGGGCTTGGTGGCTCAGCCTGTAATCCCGCTCCTTTGGGAGGTTGAGGTGAGTGGATTGCCTGAGCACGCGGGTTCACGACCCGCCTGGACAGTGAGACCTCATCTCTACAATAAATAAAAAAATCAGCCGGGCATGGTAGCGCATGCCTGTAATTCCGGCTACTCGGAAGGCTGAGGCGGAAGGATCGCCAGAGCCCAGTAGATCGAGGCTGGGCGACAGAGTGAGACTCCAACTCAAATAAATAAATAAATAAATAAATAAACAAACAAATAAATAAATAAATACAGATCTAAAGTTTAATCATGAAGCCTTTAATGATTAAGTACTCAAAGTTCTCCTTTGGTCTTTATTTCTTTGAGTTTAAGAAAGTGGGACGACTGACTATAATTCCTTCAGTTCTGAAAACATTTTGGATTCTATTATAAATGCTAAAATATTTTTGATGAAAATGTTTTTTGAATCAATGGCTAAGTGCTAACATTGCCTAAGGCTTGCTCAGACTTTCATAGAAAGAAATAGAGAATGGAGTTATTCTGTAAGGTACCAGAAAATTGCAAATTAAAGTCCAAGGAAGTTAAGTCTGAAGGAATTAAAATAGCAAATCAAATTTTCTTGCCTATGTGGGTTAAAATTCCAAAGACATTAAAGCTTCGTGCTCTCCAGTTTCTTATTTTTTGATGAACTTTAGCTGAGGCGTTTGTGATGGCTGGGAAGACGTGAAGATTTTTTTAGTAGCTCTAGACCAGACTATGTTTCATTTTATTACATGGAGCTTTTTCAGAACCTCAGAAGAAGAATCATACTCTTCTGTGTGTAACTTTTTAAAAAAATGTCGTACAGTTAGTGGAGCTAGAAGATGACCATATCTATGCAGTGCAATGAACAGAAATGCTGGAATCACGAGTTAGCTGGGTCTTGGCCCCTGGTTTCTGCTGGAAGGTCTACACTCAACCTGGCTTCCCATGGGACTATATTGTTTCTTTCTTAATGGGTTAGAAAAATGCAGGACCCAAGGCCTCAAGCTGCTGGGTATTAGATATTCCCAGTAAATTCATATAAACAGGTGGACTCCAAATCCAGACTGGTTAACACCAAGCAGCCACTGACAAAAGGGAAGATTCACAGGGTGGCGGAGAAGGGAAAGGAGTCTGTTCACTGGAATGCAGAGCAACACCATGCACCCAGATCACTGCAAGCCTCTTTATGTGATAAAGGAAGGTTCAGGGACCCAATAATTCTACTGTATTTTTCTGTTGATTCCTGGTCTGTGTTAATATCTATGTTAGTATTGCCATTATTTATCCATTATTTAATCCACATGATGGGGAATTTGTCTGGAACCCCAGTTAATGATAGGAGGAAAGCCAGAATTTGCCTACTTTATATGACAGTGCCCCTCTACTCCCACAGGATTATTATTATTATTATTAATAATAATAATTATTATTGTTGTTGCTGTAATTTTTACTCTATTTGTAATATTATTATTATTATTACCGTTGTTGCTGTAATTGTTACAAATAGATTTTTAGAAATTTTAGATTCAAGGGGTACATGTACAAGTTTGTTACATAGCTATATCGTGTGATGGTGAGGTTTGGACTTCTACTGAGCTCATGTAATGAGTGTGGTACCCAGTCGGTAGATTTTCAACCCTTACTTCCCTCCCTCCCTCCTCCCTTTAGGGGGCTCCAGTTGTTTGTTGTTCCCATCTTTGGTTCTGTCTTTCCACAAAATTTAGAAAACAAAATTTCTAGTCTTAAAATACCCAGCTTTTAATATGGTTCAAACCAATTTTACTATTGAAACTCATTGTACATAAGAGAAAGTGGGCACACAGAAAAATTTGGCTTCACTTGTATCCGTTTGTCAGTTTTAAAGACTTCATGAGCTATGAACTTAAACCCAAATCATGAACAAGTGTGTGTCGTTCCATCCATCAATGTAGGGAATTAACAATAGCAATGGCTTCCATATCTGTCAGGGGAGGTGGGCTCAAGGAGGAGACAGATTTGTTTTTGTGTGATTTCACTTCTCTTACTGGAGATGTTCTTATTGCTAACTTTAGAATTGAGAACGGCCACAGCTACCATCATTGGCCTTCCTAGATAAATCTTTTCAACAAATTCAGAACTCATAAATTTATTTTGTCTCTAAGTGCTGAGATTCTAGTGTCCTAGTTCTACACTGAATGCAATGACATCACTCTCATGTTCTCTTTTTGAGTCCTGGGCCATTAGTCTGAGGCCGCTCTGCTTCCTGTAGGATTGTGGTGGTTTGGGCAGCCTGCTTTCTAGGAGATCTTTTCCTCTGGTCCACACACTTGTTCTGACTGGAGAATCACTGTCAGCCAATTTCTCTGATTCCTGAACTGAAGCTCTGTGGATGCTTCTGAAGCTTGTGCCCACAGGACCCCAGTGAGGGCTAAGACCTTTGTCTTGTTCTCCTAGAGGCACTACCTTTCCTCAGCTTTTGAAAGTTCCAGGCTTGAATAGAATTTCTTTCTCCTACACCTTTTTCTCAAGTAGTGGGTTGTTCCTTAATGTTTTTGTGCCCCTCCGTTTTCCCCATATTCTTCTTTTTCATTATTCTTCTTAGGTTGGTCTCTTTTCTTTCATCGATATAAAGTCAACATTGTTGCATCTGTGTCTTATCTTTCCTTTGCATTCCCTTTTGATTTTTGGACTAGGCATTTGTTTTTACTAAAATTTTAAAATTCTGGTTTCTGGGGTCTCCCATAGTGACAGAGATGAAATGTAAAGATTTTGTGTCTGTTAAATGCAATGACTGTTCAAGCAAGCTTGTTTGCCCTCACCATTCCGAGTTGGATAATTCCACCTGAAAGATAGTCTTCCATCAGACCAAGATCTAAGTCAGTCTTGGACTGGATCTGTTATTGTCTCACCTGCCTCCCTTTTGACATATCTTCTCCTTTTGGTACCTTTAATTAAATTTCTAATTTCTGAGCTCTATCATGAATGTTCTCTAAGAGAACAGACTCATAACATCTGAAAGCACATTCAGTAATTCTTTGAAAATTTTACTCATTTTTCCCTTTGAAATCAGTTTATATTTTGTGTAACTTATTCTTTAGCTCTCGAAAACCTGGAGGGGTATGTGACTGATTATGTTTACTGAGGACCTAGTGTTCATCCCCTCATGTGTCTCTAGGGCCCTCCTCATCATGTTGTGAGAGTAAGACTAAAGCCCATTTTATCAATCCAGTTCCTCCCTGAATTCTTAGCTGAAGTGACTTCACAGAGGCAGAGCTTTTGAGGTCCAGGAACTGTCCTATTTAATTGAATTTTGTGGCTTTTGGATTTACAGTATTTTTTTTACTCTCAAAAGGTGACACATTCTACTTAGAACACACATTTCTTATTGTTTTTTTATCAGAATAATCCATCCAGGGTTAAGTGATAGACTGGTCTCTGAAATGTGAAGTTAGAGCAAAACCTATGCAATAAACAAATTCAAGGCTAGTATGAGACTAAGTGCTGTCAATAATCCTTAAGATTATAATAATCCTATATTTGAGCCACATGAGTCTAAGAGGCTAGCACACCTCAGCTCTCTGTTGGCCCTGAGTAAAGATTATAGCATAAACAGAAAAAAATCTGGAGCATCTAATATGACTTTTTAAGGTCTAGTACTAACAATTAAAACTTGTGTTGTGGTAAGATAGATGTAATAAGATTTATCATTTTAACTAATTTTGATTGTATAGTTTAGTGGCATTAAGTATATTCATATTACTGTGCATCTATCACAACTATCCATTCAGAACACTTTCAATCATCCCTTACTAAATCTCTGTACTCATTAAATAGTAATTCCTCATCCCCTCATTTCCCAGTAACCACTATTTCGCTTTCTGAATTTGACTATTCTAGGTACCTCATAGAAATAGAATCACGTAATATTTGTTCTTTTTTGTCTGGCTTATTTCACTTAGTATAATGTCTTTAGAATTCATTCATATTGAAGCACACATCAGAATTTTGTTCTTTTTTGAGGCTAAGTAGTATTCCATTGTATGTGTTTATCACATTTTGCTTATACAGCCATCCATCCATAGACATTTGGATTGTTTCACCTTTTGACTATTGTGAATATGCCTCTACGAACGATGGTGTACAAACATCTGTTTGAACTCCTGCTTTCAATTCTTTGGAGTATGTTACCAGAAATGAAATTGCTAGACCGTTTGGTAATTCTACCTTTATTGTTTTGAGGAACCACTCCTTACTGTTTTCCACAGTGGCTATATCATTTTACATTCCTACCAGCCAGGTACAAGGGTTCCAATTTCTCCACATCTTGCTAACACTTGTTATACGGTGTGTGAAGTGGTATCTCACTGCGGTTTTTATTTGCCTTGCTCTAATGATTAGTGATGTTAAACATCTTTTTATGTGCTTATTGGTCATTTGTCTATCTTCTTTGGAAAAATGTCTATTCAAGTACCTTGTCCTTTTTTTTTTTCTTTTTGAGTTGGGGTCTGACTCTGTTAGGAAATTCTTTCGCCTCAACCTTCTGAGTAGCTTATTCTTTCTTTCTTTCTTTCTTTCTTTCTTTCTTTCTTTCTTTCTTTCTTTCTGTCTCTCTCTCTCTCTCTCTCTCTCTCTCTCTCTCTCTCTCTTTCTCTCTCTTTCTTTCTAAAGACACTGAGTCTCACTATGTTGCCTCGGCTGGTCTTGAATTCCTGTGCTCAAGCAATCCTCCCACTTTGGGTGTCTGAGAAATATATAAGGGTTTTGTGTGTTTTTGAACTGGACACATCACCATCTAGAGTCTGTAGGTGAGGATGAAGAGAAAAATTACATAATAGTGAGTAGGCTACATGGTATCTGCAAAAAGTTTCAATTTTCTGTGGGATCTGAAACTTCTTCAGCAGAATTGTTTAAAAGTTTTGGCATGTAAATGACGTTCTTCTCCAGCATTAACATATACTTTCTCCTATTTTTATATTTGTCTGTTTCTGGGGATAGGAGGTTAGGAGTGGGGATGGAGCAGAGATCTAGAGACCTGGGGCAGGATGGGTATATAGGCCCAAGTCATGTTCTTTCCAGAATTCTATAAAATGTACCTTTGGACTACATCTCTGAATGATGAATTTGTGTTCTTTTTTCTAAAAAGAATGTAAATATTCCATTCATTCAAGTTTTACATTTGGCTGAGCCTACATGTAGTGACCCTCTTTTCTGTAGTGAAACTTCCTTTCTCTTGGAAATCCATTCTATTTCTTTTTATCTAGTTTGGATGTTTGGACACTAAATATAGCTGCTCTTTGGGAAGTTGTTCTTGTCTGGTCCTGCTTTTCCCTACAGAATCTTTGGACTTGAATTTCTTTTCTGAATCTCAGAGTTTGTATATTGCCTTTTTTTAAAAAAATTAAAGTAATAGGTTTTTGATCAAATATTGCAAGAGTTGTGACTTTTTATATTTTATCTTCAAATATTGAGTTACAAAGAAGAGAAGTAAAACAAAAAAATTCATTTCAAAAGATAAAATGGAGAAAAATAACAAATGCTTTTCTGTGTTTTCTGGGAATTTGTTAGCTGAAAAGCCCTAGAAGTAATTTATTATGGTAGTTTTTTGATTTTCCTAATATTAGGTCCTAAATAAAATATATGATATTACCTCTGTGTATAAGAAATTCTCATATATTTACAATGGACCATTTTATAGGCTTCAATTTTGTTCCATTTAATTTTCCCTTAAAGATCCTAGGGACCTGTTTTGGCCATTTTATATTATCCTCAAGTTACAAAAAATATGACAATGTGTTCTGTGGCTTCCTGTTCCCGCATAACCCTCAAAGCTGTGACCACTTACCTTCAAATGGAAACCTCAGTCTTTACATCCTTCAGTCCTGGGAACAGTAAAACCCCTAATAAAAGAAATTCAAGCATAGTAGCTCAGCATTTTTTATCCTTTTGGCTTATTTGACTCTAATTTTGTACCTTAATCCGAAAACTTGGTGGTTGGCACTTTTCTTTATGCACAGTGCCCCATATTCAACTCTTTTACAAGAAAATGCGCCTGTTTTTCATTTCTTTTCCCAATGCACTGATTTCTCTGGGAAATGTGCTTAATTTCTGGGCCTCAGCAGCTGATTGCGTATATTTGGGCAGCCTTTATTTCCTATAAATATTATGAAAATGTGGAGTCTCAGTCTTCTAAACCCTTTGCTGGTTTAAATATTGAATTCTACACTCTTTGAGAAATTGTGACTTTGGAGAGGAGTTCTTTTAGTTCAGTGTTTTCCCCAGTCTGCAGTACTTTGACCAGAGAATCTGTGGAGTGGTGAGTTAGTGCAGAGAAGTTTAACAGCAACAAATGCTTGTACATTAAAGAGTGTACATCCCTCACCTAGTTTATTTTATTTTATTTTTGTTACATCCCAACAAAATTGAAATGTATTCTTGTCATACAATACATGAAAACTTAAAGTTGCAGTAATGTTCTGTTTTGAGACTTAGTATAATTGAATCTTTCCTATAAAATTACACATTTTGCCATACATTAAATCAGTACATGCTTACTTATAACAACAGTGAATATGGCACCATGAGGTTTTCACATCAAGTTTGTTTTCTTCACTTAGGCACCTTTAGCTAGGGTGTCCAGAAGATATTTTCTATTTTGATTTGGTCTAGAATTGTATCCTTTTTTGCCAATGCACTTATTTAGAGTTTTAGGCCCCAAGTCTTTATTTGTTTCTGTAACATTACATCTCCTTCAATATTTCATGCTTTACTTATTCTTTTTTTTTTTTTTTGGTTATGTGTAATAGCTATCTTTTATTTCTCTCTCTCCCTTTTTTTTTTTTTTTTTGAGTTGGAGTCTCACTCTGTCACCCACACCCGGCTACCGCAGCCTCGACCTGCTGGGCTCTGGCGATCCTTCTGCCTCAGCCTTCCAAGTAGCTGGAACTACAGGCGCGCGCTACCAGGCCCGGCTAATTTTTGATTTATTGTAGAGATGAGGTCTTGCCAAGTTGCCCAGGTGGGTCTCGAACCCGCGGGCTCAGGCAATCCACTCACCTCAGCATCCCAAAGTGCTGGGATTACAGGCTGAGCCACCAAGCCCAGCTCTCTTTGTTGACTCTCTATTTTGACTTCAACCCTATATTTTCTGGCCCCAAATGTTGCTGTGATGATGAGGGATATTTCAAATATGTTTTGGTGGGAAGGATCATGTCTACTTTGTTTTCTCAGTTGAAAAAAGATTTCCCACTGGAAAGAAGAATGACAAATATGATATTACTTCTGCAATATCACCAAACGAATTGTTTTTAGAGTAACTTAGGGGTTTGTTTTTCTGCTCATCCATTTATTTATTTATTTATTCATTTGAGTTGGAGTCTCACTCCATTGCCCAGACTGGAGTGCAATGGCATGCTCCCGGCCACCGTAGACTCGGCCTGCTGGGCTCCGATGATCCTTCTGCCTCAGCCTTCCAAGTCGCCAGAACTACAGGTGTGTGCTACCACACCAGGCTAATTTTTGATTTATTGTAAAGACGAGGTCTCGCCAAGTTGTCCTGGCGGGTTTCGGACCCGTGGGCTCAGGCAATCCACTCGCCTTGGCCTCCTAAAGTGTTGGGATTACAGGCTGAGCCTCTGAGCGCGGCCTCATCCTTTTGTTAATTAATTCACTCAATAAGTATTTATGGGATGTCAACTAATGCCAGACATTCATCTAGGCACTTGGGATTCAGCAATGACCAAATTCCTACCTCTGTGGAGCTTACATTCTAGTTCAATGGTTTTTTTGCTGCATATTAGAATCACCTGGGAAGATTTTGAATCTCCTGTTGTTTAGGCCTTGTCCCATGCCAATGAAATCAGAATGGAGGTGAGTGAGCACAGTCATCACTATTTCTTCGGAAACTTCCCAGATCATTCCAATGTACAATTAAATTTGAGAACCATTAATGTATGGCAGTGGTTATCACTTTTAGCATACATCAGAATGACCAGGAGGGCTTGTTAAAACTCAGAATACTTACTGCTTCAGTAGTCTGGATGTAGACCTGAGAATTTGCATTTTTTCTAACAAGTTCTCTAGTGTTGCTAAAGCTGCTAACTTGGGAACTAAATTGGGAATAACTCATGTATTAATAGATCCTTGACACTCAGTGTATGTTAGAGGATCAGCAGCATGGGCTACGCCTAGTGGCTTATTAGAAATGCAGACTCTCAGGACCCACCCAGACATAAAGATTCAGATTTCCATTTTAACAAAATTTGCAGATGATTCAAATGTATATTAAATTTAGGTCTGCCCCAGTGGGCCTTCTCACACTCATGTTGTGAAATTTATTCCTGACTCTCGAATGTATTCCCTTTAAATAAGCTGATATCACACACATTTTGAAAATAAAACACTGTAGTGGTGATTTATAATGAAACAATTTGTTCTTATGTCTTTTTCTGTTACAAAGGCTTGCTTGTAGTGGCAAATGCAAATGACAAGATGCTCAAATCTCCCTGTTGAAAATAAGAGACCCCATTTTCTTTTCTTAGCGCATTTACATTAGAAGACTTCTTTCTCACTTTGAGATGTATGTACAATTTTTAAAAATCGAAATGAGACTTTAGCCAGCTTATGGCCAGGGAATATCTTTCTCCAGTACCTGATCACCATCTCTTTGAGATGTAATCAAGGAAGATAATGCCCTTATCTCCCAGTTTCAGTGAGAAGGTAAAATTCTAATTTTAGTTGGCCCCCTCTCCAAGTTTCAGAACTACCTTTTGTTATAAAGGCATTCAGATTTTATTTTTCCTTGTATAAAGCCATGGGCTAACACAGATGGTCACTCGAACTACCTGGTGAATTTGGGATGAACTGTAGTGACACAAGGTGCTGTCAAGTCCTCGTACTGAAGGCTTGTTATTGATCTTGAGAACAAGTATGTAATGGGTTGGGTCTACTTGTCTATATACAAGGGTGAGATTTCTTTGTCTTTATAATCTCTTAGGAGATTGCCTATGATGTGTATCATATTCTAGTTTGTTGATTATTCAATAATTGTCTTTCTTCTACCTTTGTGGAGAAGTTTTCTGGATGAGAAGGAAATTTTATTTCTAATTATAGTTCCTCAACAGGGTCTTTCTAGTATTTTATTGACTTTTCAGACCATTCTCCTTCCCCTAACTAGCCATACATGACTTTTTTGGGGGTGGATGGGAGTCAGAGGGAATGTATTATATACTAATAGAATATATTATTAGTCTTATAAGAACATAATCTAATTCAGATCTTCTGTTTCCCAAACCTTTTTTAAAAAACCTATTATTTATTATTTTTAAAGTCATATACAGAAGTAGAAAGAACATTATAACCCTCCTAGACTAATCACCTAGCTTCAATAATTGTCAAGATTTTCCCAATCTTATTTCATCTGTATACATTTTTTTTTAGGTTTAGGTATTTTAACCCCAAATTTAGACATC
This sequence comes from Carlito syrichta, assembly GCF_000164805.1. NCBI lineage: Eukaryota > Metazoa > Chordata > Mammalia > Primates > Tarsiidae > Carlito > Carlito syrichta. The sequence goes on from NW_007065244.1 coordinate 70,178, forward strand.
ATATAATGTAACCTGGAAATATGTATCTCTAACATATTACTTAAAAAAATAACTGCAACTATTCACAATAGCCAAAAAGTGGCAACAACATAAATGACTGAATGGATAAATACATTGTGGTACATGTATCCAATGGAATATTATTTAGCCATAAAATGACGTACTGATACATGCTACAATGGGAATTAACCCATAAAAATTATGCTTAGTGAAAGAAGCTAAACTCAAAAATGTAATATGTGTTTGATTTTATTTATATGAGGTATCCAGAATAGATCAATTCACAGAGATAGAATGCATATTGGTGTTTCCCAGGGTCTAGGGGGAAGGCAGAATCAGTAGAAACAACTTAGCTGGTAAGAATAACTTTGAGGTGATGGAATTATTTTGGAACTAGGTAGAGGTTGCACAAAATTTCGAATGAAAATGTTTTAGTCCTTCAGAATCTTTTAGAGGATATTAATAAGTGAATAGGTGAATGCTGGAAGCAGTTATAAATTGTGAAAGGTTATAATGAGAACAAACATTGTGCTGAGAGAGAAAATAATTGGGAAATTCTTTATATAGCAATGTTGGAGAAGACATTTATGAGGCTGTAATATTTAAACTAAGGTTTAGAAGTGGGAGAGGCTTCCAGCAGAGTCAAGGGGCTTGAGAAAGAAGAGGTTGGATGCCTGCAAACTAAGTGCAGGTGTGAATAGTTGAGGTGTCTGTGCCCGCTTTCTCACTAGTCTGAGTGGCCCTGTATCTGGCTTACAGCTTAACTGGATAAATGAAATTTAAGTATTCAGTTCATGAATGAATGCTGAGTTGTCATGTGCTCATCTCTTAAATCATGGTGGAATTAGGATATTTAGAATAGGACAGGGACAATTATATTTTTATTTCTTGATTATTCATTCTTAACTGATTGAGACCAAAAGATCTGAAAAATGTTGACAATATCAGGTTGAGATACAATTATAAAACAACAATTTCTAAAGAGAAGAATAAATTGAAGAAACTAAAGCCAGAATACCTTGGGGTTGGAGAAAGGAGTAGAGGGCTGGAGAAAGAGAGGAATAAGGATAGCAAGGGGCAGAAGACATCTAAACAAAGGAAAGGCAACCATCTTTTCCAGTGTGTGGTGAGTAGAATGGTGTGTGAATCAACTCTTCCCCCCCATCTGTGTGCCAACAAATCATTTTACCTCTGGAAGCCTCAGAAGTAAAGTGAGAATGTGGAAAGGGAGTCACCCAATAATATTACTTATTTTATACGTATTATATGAGGTTTAAATCAGATCATGATTAAAATTAGCTTGGCAGAATGCCTGGCACAAAGTAAACCCTTATATGTTTACTTCTGCTATGGATAGTACACATTTTTTGTTTCTTAGCTTTTTAGATCCTCTCAAATTCATGTTTTAGTCTCATGTTTTTATATCTTAAATTCATATTTTGGTGTTCTGCTTTCTGGGTTTAAAAAAAATTGCTGCCATAGAGAAAGTTTTTTTAAAGTGTCTGAATGGCCCAGGTTTTCTCTTCAGCCTCTTAGTACATTTTAAATAAATGAGAAAATTCTTTGTTATCAGAACTTATGTTACTGACTATAGTCAGTACACTCTGTCTCAAACAACAAAATGGTAGTTAGTACATTCATACATTCAGATAGAAAAATGATAATTGAAGTTAACCATTATTCAAGATATCCAGTTGTTTGACTTAAATTGCTTAGATTCTTTTGTGTGTGGCTACTCTGGCTTACTTAGAAGTTTGAGTACCCATTGTAAACAATTTGTCAAGTACAAATTGTAACCAAAGCATGCTATTAGATGCTTTTGAGGAAGTGGAGATAAATTAGATACAAATAATGTAGGTTTAATATTTCTAGAACGTTACTATCATCTTTAACATTTATTATCTCATTGGACTCATAGCAAATTCTATGAGTTCATTACATTTTATGATTTTTAAAAAATATACGTAGAAACAAAAGTTTGGAAAGGCAAAGTTATTTTCCCCATGAATGGTAAGTTGTAGTAATAGGATATGATTTTGTTGTTTTATTTCAAAGGCCAGTGCTTTCTTTGGTATAAGAATCCAGGGAGATAAAGCATACTCATTAGCAACTGAGGCTAAGAAAAACTTCTCAAGCAACAAAGCTATAAACTCTAAACGATAGGAGATACTGAATATAGTGCAAAACCCCCAAGATTTTGTAGTTCAAAGATATATGCTCAAGTTTCAGCTCTGCCATTTATTATCTTTGGAGCCTTGGATGTGGTCACTTAACCTTGTTGGGCTTTATTTACTCCCTCATCATCTTGTGAAGATGAAATTATGATATAGTGAAGCCACTGATAAAATTAAAATGCTCTACATATATAACAACATTCCATTGATTGCAAGATGTTGATTTGATATTTACAAAATGACACTTTAGTTTCTGAGAATTTTCATGTATATCACAGTTAATACTTTATACAACTGATGTGTGATAGGTTTCACACACTTTTACACAGAGTGGTTTTTTGCCATAAACACTTTTACAGTATGCAGCTGACTTATTTTAAGGCACGTTATTTATCCTATTGTTTATCTGAATCCATGTAATCAGAAGGCATATTTAGTTCTCCCATACCTTATGTATTATATGTAAAACATCTTTAAATCCCCTCACCCCGATTCTAAAAGTTAATAGTTAAGTTCCTCAATATACTAGGTACTTTTAAAAAGACTTTCTTGTTAGGTCCTCAAATATTTGTAATAAAGTTTTATTCCTGTCTACTGTCTGAGTACTTTAGTTGACAGAAACAGTCAATGTATTTCTAAAAGTGCTGATTAGGAAATATCTTGATAATTGCTTTTGATTTACCTTAAAGAGAGCAATCAGCAGTAGCTCAAATTCATCTTTAGGGATAAGAACATTCTTATGAGCAAACTTGAGTTTCTATCCTAAAAGTTTATCATAGAGAAAATAATGATTTTTTTTTTTTTTTTTTTTTGAGTTGGAGTCTCACTCTGTCGCCCAGACTGGAGTGCAGTGGCCACTCCTGGCCACCGCAACCTCGACCTGCTGGGCTCTGGAGATCCTTCCGCCTCAGCCTT
>NW_007065244.1:73376-148492 GCF_000164805.1 Carlito syrichta
TTTTTGATTTATTGTAGAGATGAGGTCTCGCCTGCCCAGGCGGGTCTCGAACACACGGGCTCAGGCAATCCACTCACCTCAGCCTCCCAAAGACCACGGGATTACAGGCTGAGTCACCGAGCCCAGCTGAAAATAATGATTTTAATCCCCATAAACATGTTTGAAGAGTTAGGCTGATGTTTTTCTCACATTTTTGGAGAACACAGTATAACCTTTCTTTGTGAGGGCTTTGGTTTCACAAGTACCTAAACATTTAGTAACTGGTAGAAGTCTAAACTGATGATTAATAGTTGAGCATCATTTAAAAAAATGTATAACTGAAGGCAGAAATAAGGTGCTGACTGGTTCATTAAGCAATTCAATCCCAAACTGTAAAAAGTTTAAGTTTAATCCTGCCTGAAGCCTGACTTATCCTGTCATAAACACTTTTCATAAACCTTCCACTTAAACCTGGTCTTGCAGTTTTATTAATCTAACAATAATTCAAAATGACACACCATGTAGCCATATAAATCTATAAGATGGATATCATAAAACTTACACCATTATAAAACCATGGGTAATTATGTAAAAATGCAGTTTCTTTTAGATAGGTATGTCTTTCTAAATTGCTGCCTCTGCCGACTTAACAGATGTGTTGACCATAACAGTGCCTCAGTGTGTTCATATGCCTGAAGGAAAAGAAAGAAAAATTCAGATAGTCACTGAAAAAAAGTTCTGGAATTTGGAGAGCCTTATTTGCAAACTAGGAGAGTGGTTTAAAGAAGACCTACATTTGTGTAGTTTATATTCTCTTATATTCTCTGGGAGGATTCCTCTTCTCTGTTGCTAGGTGGCAATTTTTAGCTCTTGGATTTAATATTTGTACCGATAATCTGTAGATGCATTTAGGCACATTTTCTGAAACTCAAATGAAGTCCCAGATGTCAGACTCTTTCTTTTCTTTTCTTTTTTTTGATGGGGAGGGTTTCTTAGTTCACAGTCTAGGAGTTAGATGAACTCTCAAACTAGATCATAACAAAGTAAACCTTAGAAATGTTGTATTACTTCAATCCTGTTATTTGGAACAGAAGATTACATTTTTATTTCATAAAGGGCAGAGAGAGACATTTCCAGGAATAGGCTTAGAAGGAGTCCATAAGAGTTAGAGGGTTTGCTCTCATATGCCTGCTGAAGTCACTCAACAGCAGCAATCCGCTCGCAAATAAAAGTGAACCTTGAGGGAATGTTCAAATGCCTACTATTGAACCCATGGGACATTTATGCTTTCATAAGACAGGTGTTGGGGAAATATCTGAAGCCATGTAATTTTTTTCCCTGCATGTGCTTTATGTGCCTAGATTGACTACACATGAGTAAAAAATTCCACTTTAATGTGATGGAATAAAAGCCAAGGTTGCATTACACACTGTACTTTAGCACAGTCACAGCTATAACTCAGTAAGAAATGTGTGTTATTATTTGTCAAAGATCCTTTCCCCTGTTAGATTTTGAACTCTTCTCTAGTGTTTAGTACAGTACTTGGCACATGGTGGATGGTCATTTAGCATTTGTTGAATGATTCTATTCAGTGGAAAGGGAAATACATTTTGAGTATTATTCACTTCAGTGCCAACAATTAGCATTCATGCTTCATTCCTAAGCCATTTCTGGTATAAGGGGAGTGTGATATGAGATTGTGTGTTTGTATGTGAATGTTTGTGTTTGGGGATTAGATGGAAGACAATAAACAATCACTCCATCTTCTTTTAGTTAGTAATTTGTTAAAAAATACATCAAACTTAAATAAAATGTAGCATTCTTAAGACATCCACATTTGTTACTATGTTTTATGTGCTTTCCTTATCCGATTTGTCTCTCTCAAAAAGAGTTTACAAGCCAGGCTCAGTGGTTCAGCCTGTAATCCCGCGCCTTTGGGAGGCTGAGGTGAGTGAATTGCCTGAGCCTGCGGGTTCGAGACCCACCTGGGCAGCGAGACCTCATCTCTACAATAAATAAATAAAAAAAAATCAGCTGGGCGTGGTAGCGCATGCCTGTAATTCCGGCTACTCGGAAGGCTGAGGCAGAAGGATCGCCGGAGTCCAGCAGGCAAGGCTGCGGTAGCCGGGAGCGGCCACTGCACTCCAGTCTGGGCGACTGAGTGAGACTCCAACTCAAACAAACAAAAAAAAGAGCTTACGTTTCTCAGCCTTCCAAATACAGGACAGCACAAAAAGAATGTGAATTTGAATATCATAAACATTTGGCAATTGCTTCCATCATTTGGCAATTGCTCCCATTCTCTGCTAAGCTCCTGATCTCAAACAAGGCAGGTAGTGGGGGTGGGTAGTAGGCTGAAGTTGGTACCCTTTGGTTGTAGTAGAGGCAGTGGTGGTGGTAAATGATGAGTCTGGGGAAACAAGGATAGGGGAGTGAGGCCCTGTGAGAAAACGCCAAGCATCAGAAACATCCCCTTCCTCAAAAGTAGCAGGGTAGATGTTAGGGACCATTGTTCCTAGCATTCTCCCAGTAGTCTCCTGACCCCATCCTCCTTGGTTCAGGCTGATGAAATTGACTCTTCCTTGCCTCCCAAACAATCATATTCCTGAAACTATTCCATCTTTAAAGTTTTCTTGATTTCTTTGAACTATAGCAGAAAACTGCCACCAAGGGTGCTACATTGTAGCCAGATAAGGTGGACTTGGATCAATCTCTCATTTTATTAACTTTTCAATAATAGAAGCCTACATTTTACCAGATCTTGTGTGTGTGTGTGTGTGTGTGTGTGTGTGTGTGTGTGTGTGTGTTGACTCCATTTATAGTCTCATGGCATGGTTTTACTGTTGTACTGTTGGCTTCATTCGTATATCAACTACAATCATTTTGTCTAAACTATAAAAATGTAAGTTTCAATGAATATTGACTATATAGCCTATTTTCTATTGAATAATATAGTCCATTATCATTAAGGAACAACTTCATTGTAAGTAAAGATGTAAGCTATGTATAGTGCAATATTCCTATTGCTTTATGATCAGATACTAAAACAAATAAGCAATTGCTGTCTTCCTTCTTTCATCTTCATGTGATAGAATGAGCTTTGTAATTTTAACTTTCAGGTGGTACAAACAATTCTCTCTGATTTGCATTCTCTTATTATTTTTAAGACTCTTCAGATCAATATTGAACCAGCACACATCAGAGGCAGAATCACAACTGCATTTATTACCCTAATTAATTTTACTGTCCCAATAGAGATAATTTTTAATTATTTTATTCAAATGAGAGGACAATTATAATTCACAATAGTAAACACTCATATTGTGCTTGTAAACACCAGGGCTGCCACTATTTACAGAATTCATTTTGTTGAATCCAAACAGCTAAATGTTTTGAAAGTAAATGCTTAACACTAGGCTATTTTCCTTTAGCCATTAAAATAAGACTGTTCATGATTGTGTGATTTTGTTTGTTAAGTGGGACCTACAGAACTACTATTATCCATTTCGTGTTTTTCATAGGAAATGGGGGGTAGAAGAGAGAGAAAATGGATTCATGCTTAGGGCAAGCAGTATTTCATTTTAGTGTTTTTGTTAAAGTAGGATTAATTAGTTGAAGAAAGTTTACAGTTGAGCAATTTTTTAGAGATTTGAATAAACAAGGACAAGCAGAAAGGAACTTTCATTCAGAAATAAAGTAGTACTTTTATAGTTCTTTGTGCATTATTGCCTTTGTATAAGAACACAAGAGTTTAGCTACTCTAGAATTTGCCAGCTGCCTTTCTGAACGGAGTTAGGGTAGGAAAGAACAATATTTAGCAGCAAGAAAATAGATGGCTTATTGCCAGAATTTAATATAGAAAAAAACTATTTAAATTATTAAGAACAATCTTCAAGGGCCTTAATATACTTTTTTTTTCTTCTTAGATCATAAATAATTGTGGAGATTACTTGTTATTGGTATCCTAATAGTTCCATTTGTCACCCATCTTCTGAGAGTAACAGAAACTTCTGAACATTTAACGTTTAAAATGTTTCTATTTTTAAATTCATCTTTACTTTTTAATTTGGAGACAATTAGCTTCACTTTTTTTGGTATACACTTCTAAGAATTTTAACAAATGAACAAAGTCCTGTAATCACTACCACCATCAAGATACAGAGAAGTTTAATCTCCCCAAGTCATTTCCTCCCGCTTCTTCTACTTAGTCAACCCTTCTTCCCACCTCAACCTCTGGTAATAATGATCTGTTCTCCATCCATGTGGTTTTGCCTTGCCCAGAATATCCTATAAATGGAATCATATAACATATAACCTTTTGAGCCTTGTTTCTTTCACTTAATATGTTTCAGATTCATCTATGCTGTTATATGTATTAATAATTTGTTCCTTATTATTGCCAATGTGCCAGTTTGTCCTTTTATTCACAAATTGAAAGGTATTGAAAGGGTTGTTTCCAGTTTTAATTTGTTTAAGAATAAAAGCACTATAAAATTTGCATGCAAGTTTTTGTGTAACCACAATTTTCATTTTTCTTGGGTTAATACCTAGAAATGTGATCACTCTTGTATACTCTGCGATGTATTTAAAACTTTACAAGAAAATGACAATCTGTTTTCTAAAGTGAATGTACCATTTTTCATTTCCACTAGTAGTAAGTATTCTAATTGCTCTGTGTTTCCGCACATTTGGTATCATTGACATGTTCTTTTTTTTTTTTTTTTTTGAGTTGGAGTCTCACTCTGCCACCCACACTGGAGTGCAGTGGCTGCTCCCGGCCACCGCAGCCTCAACCTGCTGGTCTCCGGCAATCCCTCCGCCTCAGCCTTCCAAGTAGCCGGAATTACAGGCATGCGCTACCACGCCTGGCTGATTTTTTGATTTATTGTAGAGATGAGGTCTCGCTGCCCAGGCAGGTCTCGAAACCACGGGCTCAGGCAATCCACTCACCTCAGCCTCCCAAAGGAGCGGGATTATAGGCTGAGCCACCGAGCCTGGCTCATTGACATGTTCTTAAACAATTTTAGCTATCTAGAAGGTATGTAGTCATATCTTATAGTTGCAGATTTTCTACATAGATAATTGTATTACTAGGTGGCTGACAAACAGAAGTTCATTTTTTCACCATTTTGGAGGAAGGACGTTCAAGATGAAGGTATTAGTAGGACTGGTTTTTCTTTTCTTTCTTTCTTTCTCTCTTTCTTTTTTTAAGATTAAACCTGTGTTCATGAGGCTTATTGTTCTCTTTTCTTTCTAAAATATTTAATAGAATTAGCCCATGAAATCATCCAACCTTGGTGTTTCCTTTGTTGGAAAACTTTAAACTATGAATTAAACTTTTAAATCAGATATAGGATTATTCAGGTTATCTAGTTTTTTTTTTTTTTTTTAACAGAAGCCAAAAATAAGTTTAGTTTATTATTAAATTCATGTAATATAAAAAATCTATGTGGGAGTGTTGAATCAAATCTATAAAACAGAAGCAAATCTAAAATATATTAGCATCTGAGGAAGAAAAAAAATCTTCCTTTTCTCTTTGATTTTACCAAAATATTGGAATTTGGAAAAACAAGTATTTTCCCAGCTAAATGTTCTTCTGGTCTGTATCCACCTAGCAGGATGGCACTCTGTATTTTATTTAATTTTAAAATAGCATAACTTGATTTTTAGCAGCACATTTCCCATGGTGGTTGTGTATTTCCAAGCCTAGCACAGGAAATAAAAAATCTGTCCTGAAATGCCCTTGAATATTAAATCTGTGCCTGTAGTTCCCAGCCACTTCTTTTCTAGGTTTTTAAGACTGTGATTATGAGCATCTAAAGGCAGTTAGTTAAGAAGGGAGCAAGAAAATATTTATTATATGCTTGGAATTCAGCTCGTAAAAGAATGCAATTATGTACACCGTATTCTGGGAGCACAATGTGGGCCCAGAAGGCAACTCTGGACTCTGTGGAGCCGAGGTGCTGTGCTAATGCCTCACACTGTGCTTGTAGCTCACGCATGACAAGAGCACTGCCTCAGGCTGGTCTCTTGAGTGTCTTTGCTCATGAAAAAAAAAAAGTTGAGGTGTGGAGCGGCATGTGTAATTGAGCACTACTACCCATCCAGTAGTATACTAGGTATACTATAGTTAATTCAAAAGTTATAAGACAAATACATCTGGGAAGCTTTCTTTTTTTAGCAAGTATGATATTGATCATATAATCCCAGAATTTAATTTGCAAAGCCTCAGCCTTACCAAGTTGATTCTTAAGACTTAATGGCCAGACTAGACTAAATATGAGTAATTAATTACAACATGGTAGTTTTTACAACTGCTGTATCTTAAAAATAAATTTTAAGTATTATCAGAAAACTCACATACTCAAACACAATATTCCGGTAAAAAAAATTCTTAGATAGTTCCTAGGATTTATCAAATGGAATTTGACCTGGAGATTAACTAAACAGTAACAGTCATAATTTGACAGTAGCTTTCCTTGGAGGGAAAGCTTTGGATTTTCCACAGTCTGTTCTAGTCAAGTAGAAATCTGTCTCATTTTTCTTCTAGTTGTAGAGTAACAAATATGAGAAAAGGTCTGTCTAGAGAGTAACTAGCAATTGTGCTTGGTACAAATACAAGGTAAAGTCTCTCCTTCACTGATGTGGATGCTCTCAAACATCAGACATATCTGCCTCAGAGGCTATTTTTTCTGCTTCCTTGTCCCTATAACAGGGACACACGTTTTTTAGTTTTAAATTGCCAAACATGGGAATAGTCGTGAGTAGGATAAACTCTCAGAGAGCTACCTAAAATACTATTCCCAGCATCCTGATGTTGCCCCTTTCATTATGATTCTGAACAGAAAATGTATGAGAAATTGAAAGAACAGAAGAATGAAAGCCCTGTCACGTGTTTCCCCCACCCCACCCCATGCCATGCTCAGTGTGGACAATTCTAAAGAATTTGATGAATTCGTTGAATGCTAAAGCTATCTAGCTTTTTTGAGTGAGTTTTGGCGGTTGTGTATTTCCAGGAACTTGTACATTTCATTGAGGTTTCAAATTTGTTAGCATAAAGTCTTTTTGCAATATTTTCTTATGACTCTCTACAGTCATATCTCTACAGTGATGTCACCTTTTTCTTTCTTCATATTTGTATTTTGTGTCTTCCCTCTTTTGTTGTATTGATTAGTCTGACTAGAAGTCTATGAATTTTGTCTTTTAATGAACCAGTTATGAATTTCATTGATTTTTTTGTTTTAAGTTTTATTATTTTTCTTGTTTTCATTATTTCCTTCCTTCTGCTTGCTTTGAATACAATTTGTTTTTCTTTTTCTAGTTTATTAAAGTGAATGCTTAACAATAATTTGACATTTAAAAAATAAAATGTATATCTAACTGTGTATATATTTCTCTAATCATTGATTTGGCTGCATCTTACAAATGATATGTAGTTTATTTAGTTTAAAATATCTTAAAATTTAGTTGAGACTTTCTTTTTGACTTATGTGTTATTTTTGTTTGTTGTTTAATTTTTAAATTTTTGGGAAATTTCCCAAATGTATTTTCTGTTATTGATTTCTAGTTTAATTCTGTTGTGATTAGAAAATATACTTTGTATGACTTTAACTCAAATTTTTTAAGATTTTTTTTATGGCTCAGAATATGGCCTCTCTTAGTAAATGTTTCATTTGTTGAAAAGAATGTATATTTGGCTGTTATTTGGTGAATAACTCTGTAAAGGTTGGTTAGGTCACATTGGTTAATAGTATTGGTAAGATCTCCCATATCTTTATTGCTTTTCTGCTTTTATTGTTTTTCTATGATTATTGAGGGAGGGTTGTTGGATTCTCCAAATATATACGTGAGTTCATTTCTTCTATCAGTTCTATCCATTTTTTCTTTATTTTGAAGTATATTTTTTACATTTAAGATTTTATCTTCCTTGTGAGTTGCCCTTTTTCCATTAAGTAAAGCCTTGACTCTCATTATACTTTGTTCTGAAGTCTACTCTGTCTGGTATTAATATAATTAATTCAGCTTTTTAAAAATTTAGTGTTACATTTCCCCTCCTTTTACTTTTAACCTATTTGTCATTACAAGTGAAACAGGCTTATTGTCCAGTAGTTATAACTGAGCCTTGTTTCGTTTTTTCAAAATCCAATCAGATACTTTTTTTTAATATGTGGGGTAAAATTCAGGATTAGGAATGCAAGTGTTCATTATGCAGGTACCCTTGTTGATGTGGTGTGGCCCTCCTCCCCTGGCAGTTTCCCACTACTGCCAATTCCTTTCTTATAGTATTACGATAGTTGTTCAAGGTCCACTTATGAGTGAGAACAGAGTTGTTTCTGTGATAGATCACTCAGATACTCTATCTTTAATTGATATGTTTAGGTTATTTCTATTAATGTCATTATTGATCTAGCTGTATTTAGATATATTTTAATATGTTTGTTGTTTGCCTCTCGTTTTATTTTCCTGTTTCTCCTTTCCTACCTTCTTTCGAAGTATGTAAATATTTTTACTATACCATTTTAATTTTTCCACTTGCTTTTGACCATATTGTTTTATATTTTTAATAGGTTGTGCTAGGGTATAAACTATATACAATTAATCTTCCATAGTGTATACAGAATTAATATTTAATTTCTTAAAATGTAGAGGACTTGCAACCATATAGGCTTCTTTACTTCCCCCCATATGTTAGAATTCTTATACATGTTATATCTGTGTATATTTAAAACCTCACTAGAAAAATTTTTCATTTTTGATTTCATGAATAATGAATGTTTTGAAAAAAGTAAGAGGAGAGGAAATATTATTTTATGTAAATACAATTTCAGTTGCTCTTTACTCATTTCTAAAGTTCTAAATTTTCCTCTGGTAACATTTCATGTACACAGTTGCAATGGTTGCTTTAAAGTACTGGGCTCATAATTCCAATATATAAGCCAGTTTGGGGTTGCAGTCAGTTGATTGTCTTTTCTACCAAGAGTTGACCACATTTTTGCTGTTATTTGTATGTTGTGAGCCATTTTTATTGTAATATTTTGGATGTTACATTGTTTATTTCTTTGTCCTCTTTTTTTTTTCCTTTTTAACTTTTGTAGGCAATCAGTCTACAATGAGGTTAGATTCAGACCATCAGTATTATCTCGCCTTTTGTGGGTGCAGTTTCTAATGTCACTTCAGTTTTCAAAGGCTTCACTTTGCTGCTTTGACTAACTTCTGTGCACGTGCCACTCAGAGACCATTTTGGCAAAGTTCTCATAACCTTTGCTCTGCTAATTTGGGTTTGTGTTGTACATGCAACCAGCATGAGCCTGGAACTTGTGCTGAATCATAGACGGAATAAGAAAATTCCCATCTCTCTCTGTTTTATAGGAATCCCTTCCATGCTCCTTGGCCTGTAGGATTCCCTTTTCCTGGTCCTCTTACCAGAAAGACATGACTTCTCTTTGAGTTTTTTGCTGCCTGTGCCCATTGTACAGATCCATAACTGGGGCCACACTTGGGTCAAAGCTGGAAGAGATAAGATGATGTATTCGTTTTTTGGGGCCGACATAATATACCATAAAGTGAGTGACTTAAACAATAGAAATTTATTGTCTCAGAGTTCTAGAAGCTAGAAAACCAAGATCAAGATATTGGCAGGCCGTGCTGTCTCTGATGGCACTGGGGAAAGATCGGTTCCAGGCCCCTCTCCTAGCTTTTGATAGCCTTTGTTGCGGCAGCATAACTCCTATCTTCATATAACATTCTTACTGGGAACATGTCTGTTTCCGTGTAAAATTTTCCCTTTTTTTTGGTTTTTTTTTTTGAGTTGGAGTCTCACTCTGTCGCCCAGACTGGAGAGCAGTGGCCGCTCCCGGCCACCGCAGCCTCGACCTGCTGGACTCCTGCGATCCTTCCGCCTCCGCCTTCCGAGTAGCTGGAACTACAGGCAGGCGCTACCACGCCCGGCTGATTTTTTTTGGAGTTGGAGTCTCACTCCGTCGCCCAGACTGGAGTGCAGTGGCCGCTCCCGGTCACCGCAGCCTCGACCTGCTGGGCTCCGGCGATCCTTCCGCCTCAGCCTTCCGAGTAGCCGGAATTACAGGCGCGCGCTACCACGGCCGGCTGATTTTTTTTTTTTTTTTTTGATTTATTGTAGAGATGAGGTGTCGCTGCCCAGGCGGGTCTCGAACCTGTGGACTCAGGCGATCCACTCACCTCAGCCTCCCAAAGGCGCGGGATTACAGGCTGAGCCACCGAGCCCGGCTAAGTTTCCCTTTTTATAAGGATATCAGACATGCTGGATTAAAGGCCACCCTAATTACCTTATTTTTAACTTGATTACCTCTATACAGACCTTATCTACAAATAAGGCCACAGGCTGAAGTGGCATTGGGGGTTAGGACCTCAACATATTTTTTTTTGAAGATATAATTCAACCTATATCAGGGTAGGGGGAACCAGAAAGCTTACCATTGTGCTGGCCACTTCCTCAAGTTTTAACTAGGTTTTTCAAATACCTGCTCTTATATACTTTTCAGAATTTTCAGGTAGCTGTCTTATGTATTTCAACTGCAGATTTTATTCATAAGTAGTGAGACAAGCTGTAGTGGGTTTACTCCGTGTTAGCCAACACTGGAAGTTGTAACTGTTATAAAAAATTTAAAATTCTCTAGTTTTAGGGTTGTACTAGTTATTTCCAACGTTCAGGTAGTTGGTGGACAGAATGACAATCAGAATTGAAATGAGCAATAGGCTGAAAGTCTATCTAAAGGAGAATGTTTGAGTCCAATGTTTGAGTCCTGGAGTGGAGATGAACTTCACTCTAGTTTCTGAAACATTTATGACTTAGCAAAACTAGATTTCATACTTCAGTTCTCAATCAGGTATACTGCTCTTGATTGATTTATTGTGGGTAAGAATTTATCAATGTGATTAGGGCTAAAAAATAAGTTGTATAATACAGCAAATAGTTGCTATTTATGATAAAAACCCTCTTCTGTTTATTATATATTTATTTACTGCTTTCAGGGATTACAGAGTTATACTGGAAATAGTTCCTGAGATTAAAGGGTTTTTGTTAAGTAAGGGACTCAGAAATGTGAATAAATAATGTAGTATTGACATGTTAAGTGTTCGGACAGAGAAAAATACAAAGGCATACAGGATGAAGGGGGGAGGTAGGAGAAGAGGTAATACCCAAACTAAGAATGGAAGAAAAAGATCTCAACGTGTGAAAAAAATGGGGAGTGAAGGGAGGACTGTCTAGGCATAAACAACCTTTGCTAAGCAAGCAAAACTGCGATGCAAATGGGTTTAAGAGTTTGAAGGGTGTTCTGGTGTACATTTCTTTACAATGTTGTTAATTGAAAAGCATTATGTACCGGTGCCCTAAGACTTTATGCTATTTGGTGACCAAGACATCTTTGTCTTTGAACGGCAGCCTAAAGAAAAAACTCTTAGTTGGAGGGAATATATTTTAGGCAAAACACTTGCTGCTCTTTTTGAAATTCTCTTTAAAGGATTGATCTGAGAAAGATCACCACAGGATAAAAATATAGAAATATCTCAGGAGAATGAACTTTTATCCCCATAGGCATATTTTTATTTCTTTGGTTCATTACATTCAGTAATCCAGAATGGCTCATTCAGAGTTTGATCTGATCTCACTCAGGCAGAGAAGGGGAAGTAATTTATAAATGTCATCCAAAGTTAGGTTGCGCCCAAAGTCTTTTGCTGGAAATTTGAGTTTGTTTTGAAGTTAATTGGAGAACAGTGTTAGACATGACAGTGGGAAAATAATTAACTTAAGTTTCTATGAAAATTGGCATTCTTAACTTATATAAACCATATGGGACAAAATCTATGTAGCTTGCCTTTGCCAGTCATCAGCTGATATATCCACAGCATATCTGTAAAGTATGCCTTGTTTGGTAGTATTTTGCTTGAAATGTTTCAGAGCCTTTAAAAATCTTAATATCTTTGAGCATGAGATGTGGCATATAGTGTTCCTTAAGTGTTATTTTTTACCACCCTAAAGTTTATTTTGCTTGTTTTGTTTTGTATTTTATTCATCAATGTCTCTCAAAACAAGGTGTTTTAATTTTTTGCAGAGTGAATTTTGAAAAATATTGCTTTAGCTCACCATGAATGGAACACTGCAAAATGTCACCCTAAACTCCTTATTCTATTATCATTGATTTTTTTCTGTTTGTTTTGAAGAATATTTATTTTATTATAGTCAAAATCTAGGACCTTAAATTGTCATTTGAATATTGAATTGATTATCTACTTTTGTCTTTAACTCTAGAGAATATTTGAACTACTTCTTACTACATAAGTCAAAGAGTCAGAGAAAATGCTCACAACCAAGAATTATAGGGATGTAAATACACGTGTAGTTTCTCATGTTATTCCTTTTTTGAAAGCAAAATAAATTGAGAGCTATAAACTCCTTGTTAGCAGATGTGAACTGAGAGACTCTGCTAATTTGTTTTGCCGCCAAACTCATAACTATATATATCAAGACTGACAATATTTGCAAAGACATTTATTACTTAGATTTTCTCAGCAGGAATTAAAAATTCACCTATATAAAAATTGCTCCCTGTTTGACTGTAAAATAATTTATTCTATAATAAGAAATATTTATCAAACTTAGCTAGATCATAAATTACAGATTTTGATCAAAGTGTCAAATTTCTCAGTGTTGATAACCTAAGTGGCCATTAATAGTGACAGTGATGTTAAGCCATTTAACAGAGACATTTTAAAAGACTGAGAAATAAATATCATATCTGTAAACATGGCTTAAATAAATCTTAGTAAACTTGCTATGTGCTCCAAAACTCCAGGTTCAAGTTTTTCAGTTGCTTTGATAACTATTTTGAAATTGTCGTGCTTATGTGACAACATTTCTCCCTTTCAAACGCTAGAGTCATAAAAGGAACACTGGCTCTGTAAAGCGTGTTTATCAGCAATAGTAGAGCTAAAAGATGACAGATATGAAGGACAAAGAACACAAAATCTTTTCTAGACAGGAAAAAGAACAATCATGATAATGGCAATGATTAAGACATAATGGAAGAAAACTTTTCTTAACAACAACAAAAATGAATAAAACACATTTGACTTGCAAAGTAAAATGCTCATCAAATTTTAGGCAAAATCTAGGTGATTCATGCCTAGTAATATAATAGCAAAATATTTAAATTAGGAAACTACAGAGACAATGCTACCATCATCTAGAAATGTGTACCAAGAAACACGAGTCTGGTTGGTCTCAGATTTCTTTGTAACAGTACACTCAATTATTCAAAGGCTCAGAAAATATAATACCTCAGCCCTCAATGTTGTCCATAGATTCTTGAAAACCAAGACTTTAAGCAAAATGACATACAATAAAACCAGTTTCACTATAGGTGTCGTGAGTGGCATAAGGTTCACACATGTTTGTGTCTTTTTTGCAAGATTAGACTTTTATTGATGCTATTTTAATCATAAAACCCACAAGTTAAATGAAATTCTCCAAGGAGACAATTCTCCTTAGTATTGCCCATTCACTGAAGCATCAGAGCTGTGGGCACATAGGCTTAAGTTAATCTACAAGTCAGTTAATATTGTGAGCCATATAGAGTAGTATGCTTAATTAATATATAAATGGTATAGATTGACTATTTCACATTAAACACAGAAACATTTAACATTAAGAGAAAAGGGGATAAGAGAAGGGATTAATAAACCAGTCTAAGGAGTGGCATGGATAAGGAGACTGCACCCTGACTGATCTAGATGGTCAACATCTTGCAAGGAAGTCTTTGATTTGGGCAGAATAATCCTGAGTGACAGCAAGACAGGGTCTATTAAGGTGACTATTTTGAGCTGGTGAAGTCCTGTTCTTTTTATAGGCTCAGGGTCCACTGGTGAGGACAGATAGTAAACAATGTGCCTACTTATGTTCTTATCTGATTGGGTGCAGTCTCTATTGATTAGAGAACATAGGGTCCCTTTGGTATGATGCCTTTTGAAATGTAGGCTGGAATCTTTTTCTAACATGGAGTTATTTATGTCAAGGGTGCTCTATACCATAGCCTAATTGTGATAAACAAGAGTTAAGTTCCTATAGCATATCTCTAGTAACAAAAAACCACTAAACTTTGAAATAAAGACCCAAGACACTTCTAATATTAAACGCTGAAATGAATGAGATATAGACATTTAAGAAAGATTAATAAAATATGATCATTATTTACCCAATTTTTGATGAAGCAGCGAGTAAAGTGGTTGTAGTAGTGATGAGTTAAATCAAGGAAATGTTTGCAAAACATAAATTATCACAGCACCTCCTACCATCATGTAGTTTAAAAACAGTAACAGATATGGTGGGCTCACTGAGTGCTTTCTTACTGTGTTAATTGTCATACATTTGCATGATTATCATAGATCTTATGAATTTTTGTTTTCCAGTAATTTATATTCATTCATTCCTTTTCCAACCTGCTTATTCCAACTCAGCATCACGGGTGGCCGGAGCCTGTCCAGACAGCTCAGGGTGCAAGGCAGGAGCCAGCCCTCGCCATTCCATCACGTCATTTCATCACAGGGTCACTCATACCCTTACCCACACTCACACTGGCACCATTTAGACACACCCATTCACCTAACACGCACAGCTTTAGTATATGGGAGGAAACCAGAGTGCCTGGAGAAAAACCATACAATCATAGGTAGAATGTGCAAACTCCACATAGACAGTGGAGACAGCCACTAACCAGATATAATTAATGAGCTTAGATAGAAGGCAATTGATTTTGAAATTATTTTGGTAGTTGAGCTAAAAGATACTATTACAGGGGCAACACTAGAAGGATTATAGTCCATTTTGACCTTCTTGTAAGTATCCCAGGTGGAAAGAGTAAACTAATTGATTTCCTGCCCGGGAGGATTTTCTTTAGACCTCCCTGCCAAGAGTAGATTTTTCACTTCTTCTCATCAATGTTATAATGAAGCAATGTTGAACAAAATGTTATCTGAGGGCATGCTGTACTTAGGAATATTTCTTGAAGACGAAATAATAAAATTAAGAATCAAGATGAGAAAAATGTGACTGAAAGTGCTATGTTCTACTAAATATACTCAGCAGTAGCCAAGTGGCCCAGTTGTAGATGAACAGCTTAGGAGGAGAAGGTTCCACAGAATGTGATGAACAGCTCTATTACTTTTGGGTTGGCTGTCAGTAGTGAAACATCACAAAGCTTGGGTTGTGTCATCAGGAATTAAATGCCCAACTCTACAGAAAAAAATAAAGCCCAAGGTGCTTAGATGGTTGGCTGGCTTCCAGTAGTAAACTAAACCAACAACAACCTCCAATTTAAACTGTGACCAATACCTCAATCTTATTGCAAGGTTTATTTTGTATTAATCTGAATTCGATCTATTAGAACCTCTAACTTAGTTTGGGTGCCAGATTTGAATACTCTTCTTTCAGAGATAGGTATTGCAAAATATAATCACTTTTAGACCTTTGTCTGTAGATTCCATCTCTGTAATATGTGGACAATGTAGCAAATATTGAAAGCATGCTACTGGTACATATACCCACACACATATGTGTGTGTGTGTGTGTGTGTGTGTGTGTGTGTGTGTGTGTGTGTGTGTATGTATGACAAACTCCAGAAGTAACATATTCTGGACAAAATTGCTACTAAATCTCCAAAGGAAATGACTTCTTTTTTGAGAAATGTAGGCATGGTCAAAATGGCTAGTGAGAAAAGCCTCCAATATCACTACTTCAGCTGTAAACTTCTTTAATTAAAATAGTCAAATAGGCAGCCACACTAACTTAGATACAATTAATGAGCTTAGATATAAGGCAATTGATTTTGAAATTATTTTGGAAGTTGAGCTAAAAGATACTATAACAGGGGCAACACTAGAAGGATTATAGTCCATTTTGACCTTCTTGTAAGTATCCCAGGTGGAAACAGTAAGCTAATTGATCTCCCTCCCGGGAGGATTTTCTTTAGACCTTCCAAAGCTAATCATATGTATGACTCTATTCTAATGTTCCTACACATGATTCAGAGTACATGGCTGAAAAAAGATTGACATCAATATGACATTGGTTACAGCTAGATGATGCCATCCAGCAGTAGTTACAAAGAGGCAATAGCTCTCACATTTCAGTAGAACAGAAGAATCACTTGGGGTGCTGGCTGAATTTATATATTTCCTCAGAGATTTCAATTCAGAAGGTTTGGAATGGAGGTACATAAATTTACATTTTAATAAGCACCCTAGTTAATTCTTCCACAGAACATATTTTTAAAGAACACTAGCAGATGGTAATATCTCCGTGCTGTAATTTCTCTATTTGTGAAATTAGAATGATAATTACCTTAAATTTTGTAAAATTAGGGCAATAAGATAACTACCTGGAAAGGTAATTGTGATAATTAAATGAAACTAATTCTATGAATCTGGCACAGAACCTGTTACACTGTAAATACTCAATATATATAATTTTAAGAAAATTATACCCCAAACGGGGCAATACTTAGGCCATAATTTTAAATAAGAATGTTACAAAATGAATATACAGCACAATTACATGTGTATTTATTGAAAAAGGATGAGAAAAATAATATTAATAGTTGTCTTTAGCCTTTTAAAAATCTTTCCCCTAACTTTTGTCTGTATTGGGAATATATAATAATAAACTCTAGTTACTTCCATAATAAAAATAAGTTTTTAAAAAGGCAATAACAACTGCATTCATTATATTCTACATTCTTTATATTACAGATCTCTGCCTCTCTGTGTATCATTTTTATGATCTTAAGTAGCTGTGAATTAGGTTGAGTATTGTATTACTAACTGGCAAAGAATATTTCTGAGTCTTGCAAGCATTGAATGTATTTTATTTTGAACTATAAACTTTAATGTAAGGAGTGTAAGGATTCAGAGTAGGGAACACTTTGAGACAATGAAATGTGAATCTTTATAAATTTCATTTTTATTTCTTCTGAAAAGTGAAAAAAAACCCCTCATTATTTAGAAAATATTAATTCTAGAGAAGCTTTACACAAAGGGAACCCATTCCCCATGGTAGGTGTGTGCTGTACCAGTCTATATGGCTTGTGTCACTTGCTAGCATAAGAGATGCAGGTAGTGGGAAGGGAGTGAGCAGCAAATTATCCAAGACTTTGAAAGTAATAAAAGAAACCATGGTCTGACAAAAAGAGAGAGAGAGAGGGAGAGAGAGAGAGAGAGGTTCTGAACATGATTCACAGATTTATTGTAATCATTTTAGAAGCACTGAAACAGACCAAATGTGTGGAGAAATTATTTCTGATTGCATACTGAAATTTTAAAGGCACTCAGATGGCTGTGGTTTGTGTTCCATGTAGAAACTTGCTTTGAATACTAGGCTTGGGAATTGGATAGAAAAAGGAGGAGAGTCATATTTTGAACAAGTTTGAGAGGCAGGAAAAACTTAAAGGAGAAGGGAAAAAAGCCAAAGAGATTAAAGTGAGAATTGGCCTGGGTAGCAAGCACAGTAAAATAAAAAGATCTATCTGGGAACAAAAGGGGCTCAAAAACCAAACAAACAAAACTAGTTATTGCAATGCAGGTGAAGTCTAAATGACGATTTCTTAAAACTAAAATAAGATTTTTTCTTCATGTATTGAAGCAAGAGGCGGCTATAGGTATTTATTGGAAAAAATCATACTGAAGACCTTAGTTCTATTTCCTATACTAATTTGTTCACTAGGAACCTTGAGAGTCACATATTCCCCAACTTCTGTAAAATGTGGACAGTAGTACCTAACCTATATATCACGTAGAGTTCTGTATGGGTGTATGTGAGCAAGTCTTTTAGTCTGACTTCCACAATTTATTTCTTGCTTGTTTCAGAGAACAAAGGTAATCTAAATTTGGTGACAGCAGTAATGGTAGACTACTATAAACAAATGAGTGCCCTGAAATTTCAAATACTCGAACCTCTCTTCCCAAAAGAACCCCAGAAAAAAAAGAGTTGAAATGGAATTTACAAGTTAGCTTCCCACTCACTGAAGTCTCTCCGTACCATCTTCAAAAGATGACCATCTGACCTCAACTTAAATTAAGATATACTGCGTCTATGTCATCAGCTCTGATTTTACCATTTTATAAATGCTGCTAAAAAAGAATGAAAGGTTAATTGAGTATGAAATGATCTCAGAGAATTTAATCTTCTAGAATTTTGTGGAGGAGGATATCAATATCACACTTATAGAATGTAATTTGTAAAATATATTTTTTTCCCATTAAAAGTTGGAGATCTTTTCATAGCTCCAAATTCTCTGTTATTGAGCAAAGATAGCCAGTAGTGACTCTGACATCCATTTCTTTTCATCTCTGCGGTTGCAACTCCAGGCTGCCCCCGCCCCGATCCCTGTCACATTGCTGCCAAAATAATTTTTCTTAAAACTTTTCACAGATGTCTCCTACTAAGTCATCTATGACTCCTCATTAGCTTCGATATAAAAATTCAAACTTTGTTGCCTGACGTGTAATATATCTTATAATCTGGATATTTCTCTATCAGTTATCTATTGCCGCAAGGATGCTGCATAACAAACAACCCCACAACTCAGCGGTTTAAAACAACAAACATTTTTTCTTTATGTGTCTACAGGCCAGCTGGGGTTTTGCTGATCTCACTCAGGCTTGGCTGAACTTACCTAGGCCTTCAGGTACATCTGTGGCTAGCCAGTAGGTGTCGGATGCCTGTCTGTTAGCTGTGGTAGTGGAGTGACTAGGCTACAAGTCTCCTTATCCAGTAGTCCACCCAGGCATGTTCTCTGACTGATGATCAAGTTTCCAGGAAAGGGAGTGAAAGTGCGCAGGTCTCTTGAGACCTCGGCCTGGTCTTGGCATGCAATTACTTCTACTGGATTCTACCAGCCAAAGTAAGTCACAAAGTTTAGCCTGGATACCGGAATAGGGAGTAGATTTTTGATGTGAGGGACTGCCACAAAGCAAAGCCACATAGTAAAGGGCATGGATGCAGGGAGGTGTGAAAACTAGGGAGTTTTTGGGTCAATCTACTACACTTGCCTACCTCTTCATCTTCTGTTTTCACTAAACTCTAATTTATTTGTTATGCACAGCCATAGTAAACTGTGTTGTTTGCTAAAAATGGCACAGCATTGCATTCTTTAATTTTTGCACTAGCTGTTCACTTTGCCTGGAATTACCTTCTGTACTTGACTACTCTATACTTTTTTGATAAAAATGCATTAATAACCACAGTAATGATTGCTAAACTATTAAGTACTTACTATATGTCAGGTACCATTTTAAGTTCTTTGTAGGTAGTAATGCATTCAATTTCCACTTTGAAATAAATATGGATTTTACAGATAAGAAAACTGAGGCACAGTGAGGTTCTGTAACTTGTCCTAAGGACGAGTTATTTTTGGTGCAAATGTCAGGATTGGAACCCAGAAAGTTTGAGTTCATCAGCCACTCTCACAGCCATTACCAATGGCCGAGGCTGTGTGGGTATGCTCTCCTGGGAAAAGCCTCCTTTACCCTCCTGACAAGCTTAGGCATAGCTGCTCCTGTTTTACATATTCCCCTGTGGTTAGCCCTAGTCATTCTTACCATATATTGTATGGTCTTTTGTGATTTGCTTCATTATCCTTGCTTGTGGATGGTAATTCTGGAGGACAGAGGTGACGTTTTTTCATTTCTGGGTTCCTAGTACATAGCGGTATCTGGCTTTGGTTCATGTTTCTTGAATGAATGAATCAGGGTTTTTCAATCTGGGCAGTATCGACATCTCAAGCCTGATACTTTGTTGTAGGGGTTGTCCTGTGCATTCTAGAATATTTATCAGCATTTCTGGCCTCTACCCAATAGATGCCAATGTCACTCCCCGAGTTGCGACAACCAAATATGTCCCTAGTCATTGCCACATGTCCCCTGGGGGCAGAATTCACTCCCAATTCAGAAACATTGTAATAAATAAAGGACCTAGGGCGATTGTTGTTATAGTTGTCTGAATAGTAAAATAACCTGCGGAAACTTTTTAAAATCCCTAGCTCCCCAGACCAATTAATCAGGATTTCTGCAATGGAGCGCTACAGCTCTGCTTCCAGTGTACAGTCATATTTGAGAGACTCTGGGCCAGAGGCTTAAACTCTTGAAGAGTTCCTATTTCCTCACCTGTGAAGCTCTCCCTCAGAGTCCCGGCTGTAGTGAAATCTCTTTTCTATTATTAACTTTTTTGAAGTTGGGGACTACATTTTTTTTTTTTTTTTTTTGAGTTGGAGTCTCACTCTGTCGCCCAGACTGGAGTGCAGTGGTCGCTCCCGGCCACCGCAGCCTCGACTTGCTGGGCTCCGGCGATCCTTCCGCCTCAGCCTTCCAGGTAGCCGGAATTACAGGCGCGTGCTACCACGCCTGGCTAATTTTTTAATTTATTGTAGAGATGAGGTTTCGCTGCCTAGGTGGGTCTCGAACACGCGGGCTCAGGCAATCTACTCACCTCAGCCTCCCAAGGCACGGGATTACAGGCTGAGCCACCGAGCCCGGCAGGGACTACATTTGATATTTCTTTGAATTTTCCTAAGAGGCTAGCATAGTGCTTTATAGAGTTGACTTTTTAAAAACCTTTCAGGTAAGATTGAATTTGTATTAGATAAAAAACAAAGTTACTCATCCCCACAGCCAAGAAAGAGAGGGCAAAGTAGGCTGTCTGAAGGGCATTTTTAAATCTTTGGGAATTTGACTAATTGTGCTTACTCAAATTCCTGAATTTATAGTCACTAAACTAATAGGGCATACATGGCCTATGTCCCCTCATGCTGCTTGCATGGTACAAGATGTAAGAATATTGCTATTGCCTGCTTTTACAATACCCAGGGCTCTAAATATTTTTCTTAGATTGAAAAGGACCCATGTTACAGATGACACTTTAAAGACGATTGTGAAAATTTTCTGCATCTCAGTTGGACACAAGCATAGAAGTTTGTGCATGGTCCAAGTTATACTTCTCCATGTCCCAACATAATTTTAACACTTTTCACTTTGCTAAAAATCATTTTATTTTCAAGCAGCTTTCCAAATGTATTTATTGTTAAATACATTTGTTTTATAAACTAAATAGCTATGGTAATTGGAGCTCTATACTTGATTCTTTAATTTACTTTATTTTAATTTTAAAGACATAGGGTACAATTCAGGATTAGGTATACAAGTGGTTATTGTACAGGTAAATTTTGGGCTTTCTTTTGGTCTCCACTTTGCATGGTTTGAGATCAGGTACTCTTATTGATGTTATGTGGCCCCCACCCCGGCA
This sequence comes from Carlito syrichta, assembly GCF_000164805.1. Lineage (NCBI taxonomy): Eukaryota > Metazoa > Chordata > Mammalia > Primates > Tarsiidae > Carlito > Carlito syrichta. The sequence continues at coordinate 94,684 of NW_007065244.1, forward strand.
GTGTCTTGCTACTACCAATTTCTTTCTTATAGTATTATGACAAATGTTTAGGGTTTGCTTCTGAGTGAGAACATTTTGTACTCATATACTTGATTCTTTATACAGTGGGATATCGATTAGTACTGAATTATAAAACAGCTTGCAAGTAAACCACAGTATATAAGGCATACAATTCCTAGAGGAAATTTATGATCATATAATTTTATTACAATGACTCAATGACTACCACTCTTCAAAGGAACATAAAATAAGCAAAGTGCAATAAATTGAAATCAGCCTTTTGTATAAAGAAAGCAGCGAAGTTGCAAATGTTAACCATCCACAACATCATATAAAGGCAACAGATGGAATAAACCACTGAAATAGTTCTCAGCATTACTTTATTCTCAAATACTACTTTAGGTATGGTTTAATTAAAAATCTCTACATTTTATTAGATATGATATCATCTTAAAAGAACTAAAATTTTTTGCTACTTCCTGGATATAATAAAGCTGTTTTAATACTGAAAATTGTGTCTCAAAATGAAGAGTTTGATATGCTATGGCTTTATGTCTTATTTAGTTATCTTGGACGTTTCCACCTTGAGGAATTGTGTTTCTGACTTTACACACTCAATGGTAAGAGGACCTTAGCTATATGTCTTAGTTCATTTGGGTGGCTTATAAACAATAAACATTTGCGTCTTACAGTCCTGGAAGCTGGGAAGTCCAAGATCAAGGTGCCTGTAGATTTAGTGCCTAGTGAAGATTCGTTCCTCATACATAGTGCCTTCTAGCTGTGTTCTCACATGGTGGAAGGGATGAGGCAGCTCTCCGGGGCCTCTTTGACAAGGCCGCTAATCCTATTTATGTGGGCTCTGCTGTCATACTTGGGAACCATGATTTTTTCTTCCTTCTTTCTTCCTTCCTTCCTTCCTTCCTTCCTTCCTTCCTTCCTTCCTTCCTTCCTTCCTTCCTTCCTTCCTTCCTTCTTTCCTTCTTTCCTTCTTTCCTGTCTTTCTTTCTTAGAAAGCAGTGTTTATTGAGAGGACAGAAAAGCTCCCACAGTGGGAGGGAAACTGAGGGAGTTGCCCGGGAGCTAGGATTTCAACGCATAAATTTTTGGGAAACACAAACATTCAGGTCATTGTACTAATTGTACTATAGACATTGAAAATTTGTGTTTTCAGCAGGAAGTTTGGTGATGGCAGTCATTAGTGAACCTTCTTTTATTGCTATAAATGACTATACCCTAATTAGGCTACATAAATGCAGATTTCTACTCAATAGTAACTGTTCTATTTTCCATGCTTATGTTTGATAACTCTATTTTCTTGGAAAACATACTATTCTATGTCTCCAATTTTCATTGAAATCTATTATAAGAAAATTGTTTAACTGGAAAGTGTAGCCCCTCTCTACATTATTAAAGGTAAATGTATTCCAGTAATTGGGATCTTAATTTTGTCATGCTAGTGTGACATTTACAGGCAATGTGGCTCCAGTCAAATAAGGACCGCTTTACCACTTTTCATCTGATGCTAATGAAAAGATAAATGACATGATCAGAAATACAGCATTGTTTGCTCAGGGAACAAGTAGAGTACAGTCATCTGAATCTGCTACAGCTCTGGAGGATGCTAACAAATTGGCTGGTGTCCATAAATCAGCCTACTCCATAAAGGTGACTTAATCAATGGATCAATGACTAGTTCTCAAGCTTTTGATGCCCATTTTGCAGTAACTTCTGGAATTCTTTTAGCACTGGGTTAGAAATATCTATGTTTCAAGAGAATAGCTTGTCTTGTAGTTGAACAAAATGTTCTCATACTTTAGAGATGGTATGCAGGATTTATTCAATTGCAAGGTATCAAATCAATCCCTAAAACGATTGCTATCCACCAAAATATGTAAATAGAGAGAACCACCCAACTCTTAAATGATTAGCACTACTTATGTTATCTCATTTTAATTCCTTTACCAATAACAGTCTCTGTCTGTAGAGCACAAATTGGGCCAGAGAGCCGTAAAGAACATGTCATCACCATATCCCACTTTAGAAAGTATTAGAATTTTTCAACATGACATATGTTATTTACAGGCCAATTTTTTTTGTAAACAAGCAGAAATGTTTTAGAGCAATTTTGGTTTTTAATTCTTTCATTAAGACTTCAGGATAAATAATCTTATAAACAGGAAAACAATAGTAGGTTAAGTATTTCCAAAGTCATTATTATCCATTACCCTTCTTTAACGAAGAGGCACATAATTTATTTTGACTTTTATTAACAAAATGGCAGAGATGGTTAAAATAGAAATGCCCACAGAAAGATCCAGACCTCTATGTTAATTCTAAGCATTATAAGTACTCCTTCACCTGCACAAATTGCCTACTTCCTTGGACTGACTTTCCATTGCCTTTCTGATGTTTAATGATCACTGAATAATTGGGTGGGCACAGACTTGCTTTTCAATAGCTTTTAAATGCTTTGAAAGATCTTGTAAAATCTTGAAGGTGTCAAGATTTGGATTAAAATGAGGTATAAGTTAGTTTCAACTTCTTTGTCCAAGAGAACCAATGCATAGCATAATAAAAAAATGAGGTACAGCAAGAATTCTGAGTTTATCAGCCACCTTGATGAATTGCTGAAAATTGCACATTTCCACAGTGGCACTGTCTGCTGCAATAAGCAAGAGGACACCCAGAAACAAGATGCTTGCTAAGCCTTATACTTTCAGGAAATATGTAGATAACCTGGTGGTTGAAATGATGTTTAGTCTATAATGTAAATCAAAAGCACTCAACAGAATTCTTCCATTTACAGCATGTTTGGTACCTTCAAATATCAAATAATATCTTTTCAAGAAAATCCTTTTCTTTTTTCAAAAGACACCTTTCCTATAGTAGAAGTACACAGAAGAGAAATAATATGATTTGCCATTGTGTTTGTTGTCTAGTATACCTACAGAAGAATGTATTTTTCTTCAGTCATTTTTAACTGTGTTTTTATTAACCAATTTTCCAAGATTGAATTACTCTGTGCAACAGACTGAATTGTGTCCCCTCAAAGTCCTAACCACCAATGTGACTATAATGAGGTTATAAATGTGGGGTTCTAATTTCATAGGACTGGTGATTTTATAAGAAGAGGAAGAAAGAAGGAAAGATCTCTCTTCCTTATAACCCTGTCAGGACACAGCAAAAAGTTGGCCATCTGCAAGTCAGAAAGCAAGCCCCTATCAGAAAACATTCATGCTGGCACACTGATCTTGGACTTTCAGCCTTTGCAACTGTGAGAAAATAATCTGTTGTTTAAGCCACGCAGTCTATGGCATTTTGTTATAGCAATCCAAACATACGGAGACACCCTATTAATGCTTACAAAATCCCTATTAAACGTCCTTTCCTGTCTGTCTACTTACTGTTTGTAGTCCTTGATTACCACAACTCTTTAAGAAAGAGACAAGGCAGAATTAAAGTGTGGTGGGCCATTTCTCTAATTGTGAATAGATTGGCTGTGTCTGGATGAAATTCTACCATTGCTAACTATTTATTAAATACTTAATCTTCACCAGGTGTCATGATAAGTGGCATATATCTGTTCTCTCTCATCTTTACAAAGGAACCCTGCCTATTAGGCATTGATACACCTTTTCTTTTTTAATAAACAGAAAAACAACCAAGCATCAGAAAGTTTACATTATTTTCTCAATGCCCACAGCTGGTAGTTGGTAAGCCCACGTCTGTCTAGTTCTAAAATTCCCAATTATCTCAGTATGTCTCATTTTGTGTGTGTGTGTGTGTGTGTGTGTGTGTGTGTGTGTGTGTGTATGTGTGTGTGTGTTTAGCATACTCAGAGTTGCCTATACCATGGAATTTACTTATTGGATTTAAATTAGACTATGAATGAGAGGGGTGGCAAGGTAAAGAGGCTTTGGAGTCAAATAAATATGTTTATGTCCCAGAACCTTATTTGACCTCTCTGAACTGTAATTTCCTGATCTTTAAAGTGGAGAGATAGCATCTAACTTTACAAGCTTGTTGTAAGAATTAAAAGAGACAAAATTTGCAGCACTTGATACAGATTTGGCATTCAATAGTCTGTCTGTTTCCTTCTCTTTATCTTCCTATTAATTGTTTTACCATATTTATTGATTATTGGCCTGTGTATCAAAGACTTTTTAAATGTGGGGAGCATCAGGATGATGTGAACTGTGCCTTGAAGAAACCTGCAGTCTCTTGGAGGCGTGAAATGCAAACATTCACAATGTAATCCAGAAAGCACATGAAGTTTTATGTGAGCCAAGAGAGGATACATATGACCAAATGGGGTCAGGGAAGAGTTCTCAGATTAGAAAAAGCCTGAGATGTATGGTAAAGAATTAATACTTCTAGAAACGAGTCAGACATAGATGAAAAGGGAATGCTAGGTAGAAGAGAAAATGCAAGCAAAGACATGGGTGTACAAAATAGTATTTTGTGTTTCTGGATCCTAGAACAAAAGGTAGAGATGATGCTGGAGAGAAAGGCAGGAGTCATATGCTGTGGGGGCCTCATATATCTTTGTAAGGGCATAAGTATTTTTATGTTGGAAATGGGGAACCACAGCAGGGCTAGATTTTAAGCACATAGTTCTCTCTGGCAGACCTATTGCAGAGTAGATCTGAGGTGAGCAAGATGAGTCAGGGAGTCGGGTGTCTATTGCAGTTGTGCAGGCAGGAAGGGATAGCTCTTGAGCAGGGACAGTTAGAGTAGGAGATGGAGAGGAGATGATGTCCTCGAGAAATACTTAGAAAGAAACTTTAATGGATTTAGGTGGAAGAAGGCAAAAAGAGTTAAGGATGACAGCTGGGTTACTAATTTGGGTAAACTGGAAGGATGGCTGGACCACCAAACAAGAGAGAGAATGAAGAGTGAGGGCAGTGGAGATGTGCCACATAGATATCCCCTCAAGAGTGTCTGTTGCAGGGATGTAGTGATAGATTGTCCCAACTATGGTGCCTTCGGATTTGCCATGGCAAGTAGTCCCTGTGCTGCTATCAGTCAATGCCTGGCTTGCTCTGGTAGTCTTAGGCTTGGGCCATCTTCCCTGCTGTGAGACTCTTCCATGGGAAATTTTTGCTCTAAGGGTTCCCATCAGTCTGGCCAAGACTCTCAGAACTTTACTGAAGTATGAGACTTTTCCTACCTAATCCTTCCTCCATTCTCTCCTTTCACAGGCCTCAGAAACATTGTGATTTGGAGGGTCTCAATGGTTATTCTGGCACCCTTTCCCTTTATCCGTAATAGGTGTTTCTTTTCCCAGTCTCTTGAAAAGAGACTGCTCTAAGCCTGATGTGGTATCTGCTAGCCAGAGTGATATAAGGAACATTTGGACATGGGTGGGTGAAAGGGATGAAACACAAAAAGATCAGTTACAGAAATTCTAAGTTTGATATGAAAGAGAAGCATTTGGCTGGAATTGTCCTATAGACTCCTGGATAAAGAAGTTAGAAAGTCAGAGATAGAAATAGACTTGAAATACAGATTTGGGAATCTTCAACACACAGTGGGAAGCGAGACCATGAGTGTGGATACAATCACTCAGGGAATAAGAGTAATGTGAAAAAAGTGGAAAAACCATTTTTTTGGTGTGAATTATGATCTGAATGTTTGTGTGCTCCCTGACCAATTCATATGTTGAAATTCTAACCACTAAAATGTAGGTAATAGGAGGTAAAGTTCTTTGGGAATGGAACTAATGACCTAATAAAAGATATTCCAGAGAGATTCTCATCCCTTCTGCCATGTGAGGACTCAAAGAAGTCAGCAGTCTGTAACTTAGAAGAGGACGCTCATCAGAACTTGACCATGTTGGCACCTCAGTTGTGGATTTCAGCTTCCAAAATTGTGAGAAACAAATGTCTGGTTTTTGAAAGCCACCCAGTCTATGAGAAATTGTTACAGCAGCCCAAAAGGACTAAGACACATGAAAATAAGATGCATTCGCACATACACACGTTAGATCTATGACATTCACTTCCTAGTCTTCATTTCCATCATCCTATGTGAGTTCCCTCTCTTCTTACTGATTGGTTGTGCTACCTGTTCCAGTTTGCTCCTATGAGCACTTAGCTCATTGAAGGCTCTTTGCTGCCAGGATTAGCACTCATTCCTATATTGATTGTGCCTTCCTCCTCCATCTTTTCCAGAAAAATGACAATTCTGAGTTGCCCTCTCGAGGACAGCTAGCATTTAAGTAGAATGTAATATACAACATATGTAAGGAGATGTAATATTACATCGTGTGTGTGTGTGTGTGTGTGTGTGTGTGTGTGTGTGTGTGTGTAGATTATTTCCCAAGTGACTAAAATAATAAGCATTACTTTTGTTAAAGTATTTGACCCTTTGTCCTAGTTCCCGAAGCAGCTTGGGAACAGCTTCAGAACCATAAAGGTGAAGACAGTATTTGTTATAACGATGGGATACATTAAGCCTCAGAAGCAAGCCTCAGAAACAGAATCTCTCTCTCAGACCTTCTCCTGCCCTTTTTTTTCACCTGCTTCTTGTTCTTTCCAAGGCAGGCCACAGAAATGGAAAAATATGCTAGAATCTTCTCCTCACTTTTCTGTCTTGGAGTTGTCTATAAGACATTCTCTGACCTGGCTTGTCTGATTGTAGGTCAAAAGACCTCCATTCCAGAAGGGGTCCTGCCCCAGACTTGGGAGGAGGAAATGCTGCACAGTGAGGCCAAGAAGAATCTGAACAGACAAGACTTGCTGGGTTTCCCCCACTCAGTCTGTTAGTATTAGATCATACCCTTTTTGTCCAGTCACGTTTTTACACAGTTGTTCATGCTTCGATTTTTCCCATCCAATGAAATCTCTGTAAAAGGCATAGGTGGACACAGTACAGAGAGCTTCGGGACAGCCAAACTCATGGAGGCTTGCAAGGAAGTGAACAAGATGTTGGGAGGGTGACACACCGTGGCCCAGAGGGACAGAAGCTTCCATGCTTGGGACCCTTCCAGACTTTGTCCTATGTCTAACTGTTTATTGGTATCCTTTAAAATATTCTTTATAATTAACTGGTAAATGTAAACAAGCATTTCCCTGAGTTTTGTGAGTCACTCTAGCAAATTGATCAAGCCTAAAGAGGGAATCCTGGGTACCACAACTTGAAGCGGTTCTGTGGGAAGTTCTGGAGGTCCAGACTTGTGACTGGCATCTCAAGCAGGCGCAGTCTTGTGAGACTGAGCCCCCAACCTGGGGAATCTCACACTCTCTTCAGGTAGATAGCATCACAATTGGATAGGATTAGAGGATACCCAGCTGGTATTCACTGCAGAATTGATTGCTTCATGTTTGATCACAGAAGTCTTCTGGATTGATTGTTTTGTTTTGAGAGCAGAGGAAAACCAGTTTGTTTTTTCTGCACAAGGGTGCTCTTGTAGTTCTTTTAGCCAGGTCACACTGCTTTGTGACTCTCCATGTGTTCATAATACTCTGGCATTCCGAAAGAACTTATCTTGCCCAAAAGCAGTAAATGTGAAGTGAATTCTGCCCTCTCATTCATGGTAGCATTATAGGTATTCCGCAAGATACATGTCTGCATCAATTTGTCTTTTGCCCTGGCCACATGTTCTTGGCATATTTTATAGCTTAACTCAAGTGCAACTAAGAATGCCCCAATAGTGGTATGGGGTAGAAACATACAGTATCGTTATGTATACATTTGAGTGACTTGCTTTCAAAATTTTACTGTGAATAAAGTAGATTGTGGCAGATGTTAAAGCAAAATAAGCAGGGGGTCATTAGTCTGAGGCTGTCTTCATAGTTTGAATTCCTATGTACCAAACCACAACCTAATTTAGTATGCAAACAACAGAAACCTAATTTAGGAGTTTATTTTGTAACAAACAACTGAGTTTCAGCCAATCATAGGCAGCCAATTGATCAGACCAGGCCTAAGTAAGGCAAATGCCTCACTTGCTGTAAGGCAGAGTCCTAGTTGTGGCCAATCAGATTTTCTACTTTGCTTTGGTGTTTTGCTTGTAAAAACTTTTTGCTCATATTGCAGGGTGGAGCTCTCTGAACCTCTTCTGGTTCTGAGTACTGCCTGATTTATGAATCATTCTTTGTCTAATTAACTGTTACATTTAATATGTCTAAAACCTTAAACTAGAGATAACTTTCCCAAAGAACATGTATACCATTTCCAGAGTTTTATCTCTTGCTATTTTCTGTGGGTGAATGGATTTAATTGGTAATACTTTCAGTTGTACACATCTGGCACCTATCTAAATTTTATTTACATGTATCTGCTTTCATTTTAGGTCACGGACTCTGTTACACACAAGTCCAAGTTACACCATGTGCAGTCCCCCAAAATGCAGTGCATCCAAACTAGCAAAATTTTATAAACTTCTCCATATAACCATTTTCATGAAACATTGATAGGTTCTTCATTTCTCATTGTGACCCTTGACAATATTTGAAATGCAAGGTGAGCACTCGTACCACAGTGTTATATTGAGAAGACTAGTTAATATAGAAAACTACGTCACACTGATCTTCAGTATTAACTGAGTAACAGGAAGCCAATGAAGGATTTGAGTAAAAGGTGACCAGATTCATTTAGAGTGAGTAGAATGAATTGGAGGTAGTAAAAGACATGGAATTATTTTGAGTGAGAATCATCTGAAATAGTTGGAGAGACTGAAGCTTTAAGCAATGTGATATGAAGGCAATTTGGAAACAAGTTTCAGGCAAGCAATTGACATTACACAATCAGGAATAGTGTGACACAGGTAGCCTCAGGCACAATACAGTTTCAAAAACAATAGTATATTTTGCAAATACTGGTTAAAAACATGGGGCTCTAGGTTTTTAATGTATCTGTATACATAAGAAATGATCATTATAAATGGTGTTATTTCTGAAGCTGATAAACTATAATTCTAAACATCTCTAGGCTAAAATTTACTGGCATCAAAATTTAAGGAAACTTTCACCTGTCTTGATAGTCATGCTTTAATGACAATTATTTATTTAACTGATGGCTATGGCTCTTAGGTCTCTGTTAGTATATTAGAATACTCTGTCAACATGAGAAATTGCTCTTGTATTTACTTTCCATGTGACTGCTTCCCTCCCCTTTCCTGCTTTCTCTGAATATAATTACCAGGTTCTTAAATACCTCACTAATGGAATAATATTAATCAATGGAAATAGTTAAACAGAACTTCAGGTAAGAAAATAAATGTTAACGTGTGTAATCTGATAATTCGCTCAGTATTGATAGTCATTAGTCAGATAATCAACTTTATATAGTCTACGTATATAAAATTATTTTAAAGGTATCTAAATGTTCACTCACTTTCAGATTTTTCTTTATGAGAATGAGGCTCCATAATTCGTAATTAGATTACCTTTTCAACTTGGATTAGTTTAATTGTCTTTTTGTCCCTAATCACTTTTTGGTAAATTAAGCTGATGGAAAATAACCTAGAGATTTGGAAAGAATGTGAATTTAGGCATGAGAGGTAAAAGGATTAAACACACATCTGTTTCTACTGGTCCTTTTAAACATCTTCTACAGTTGCAACAATAACTTTGGCATAAGAAACTGTGGAAGCTGTGTGAAACCACTGAGAGTGTATGAAAAGTGGGATTACATTTACATTCTGTGAAATTTAGCTGTAACTTTGGGCTTGAACTTTTGTGTATTTTGTTTCTTCACAGAAAAAATGAGAATTAGCTTCTAAGAATTAGCCTATACTTACACAACCTACATATGAATATTCCTCGCAGTCCTGAGAACCTATGCTATTAGGAATGAAGAGTCTTTTGCAGATATGTGAATTTATTTATTTCAAATATGTGTGAAGTAGAGTATTTTCTACCTCATCCTCACTTCCAGTCCCAGAGAAAATAAAAACATTTTGTTTAAAGTTATCTCTTTTATTATGCCCAGTTCTGGAAACATAAATTGAAGACAAGTTCTTTGGATATCAATAATGCAGCTATAATTTCAGAGAGGTAACATGGTTGTTTAGCTTATTTAATACAGGCTGTGCTGAAGTAATCTTGTTGACAGGGCTTTATTCTTGTACTTCATGCCTGAAAGTTGAGTATTTTTCACTTAATGGACAACATATCTTCTTAAGCTCTACAGCCAGATGTCATTTGTCTTCTGCATGGACAACTGGAATATAGAATAAATCTAGGTACTACCAGTTTCTATCAATACAAACTCACTGAAAATGATCTAGAAAGGGATTCTAATCAACCTTCCCTAAAATAGTATGAAACATTGTGGTATATGTGTTTATATATGTTTTAAAATAGAGAATCTATAACCTTCCTCTGATAATTAAATAGGGTTTGTGACAATCACAGATGTTTAGAATTGTTGCAGAATACAATAAATAAAGGATCAAGGGTTAAAGTAATGCAAAAGATAGTAAGATTTGGTTCTTTCTTTATTAAATGGTATTATTATTAGTAAATTCTAATGTTTTAAGTTTTATTTTACTCTAAATTTCCGTATGGTCAATTATAGAGAGAACCCTATTAAGTAATTTGGGTCCATCTAAGTTTCACTCCTGAGGAGTTAATATTAATTAGATCTAATGTTTATTTCATATTTTCTATGTGTAGGTACTAAGAGCTCTGACAGTATGTTATTTAATCCTCACAATAACCCTGTAAAATGGGAACTGCTATTAACTGTATTTCATAGATGAAGAAGTTGGGTCTTAGAAAAAGTAATTATTTTGCTTAAACTCATATAGTTGGTGAGTAGTAAAGCCAGAATTCAAACTTCTGTGTGATCCCAGATCTCATATGCTGTAACATGATATTAACCTGCATCTCAGGAGGGAAGGCAAGGTAAGCCATTGAATGCAGAACTTTTTTACCAGTAAAAAATCACCTGCACCCATGTGTCCTAGAGCCACTACTACGATGTTTTTGCCAAAAGTCAAAGAGAATCCTAATTCTTAAGTTCATAAAATATGCCATGTTACTTTCTCATCAAACTCCTGAATGCATTTGTAAATCTCATTAATATTCCCCCATAGAAGAAATGGAATTCACTCATTTATTTCATCTTTGTTGAATGTCTATGGAAGCAGGCACTGTTCTAGGCATTTGGAATTTACTTATCCCTGAACAAAATACAAAACAAAGAAGCAAGCAAGGCCAACTGTGCCTTGTTGGAATAGTTTAGTGGTTTACAATGTAAAGAAAATTAACAGCACCTAAGAAAAAGGGAGAACTTCTGACAGATGAACACAAACTGAGCACACTTAGTAGGGTTTTAATCAGAGTTTATTTCTTATATGTCAGGATCTTTGTAGTCACATAGGCCTGGATTAGAATTATTCCCTTTTTGCTTTTACAGATTAGACTACTATCATTCTTTCTCATCTTTGTTTCCCTATCTATTAAACAGTGCTACCAAGAAAGAAACTATGCAACCCTCTGTCTTAGAATCTTAGAGTCTTTATCTTTCCCATATTTGGATGGACTATTATTATTTTTTGGTGGTGGAAATGGAAGAAATCCATAATCATTCTTATTTGTTCAAAGATTTCAAATAAAACTTCTGGCCATCTGGACACTGCTCTTTGTTCATGCATGGATGCTAGATGCTGCAAGATATTGAAAGCTAACAAGAAGACAAACTAGAGATATTTCAAGTCGGAATGATATGGAGGAAAGGAAGATTGTTTCTTACAATTATCTTGATAATGCCCCTGCTATTTGTCATAGTATTTGAGTTTTGTGGTGGTGAGATTGTAGAATTTTGTGATACATAAAGAGGATTGTAAAGTCTCATAATGGGACAACTTCTTCCCCCAATATAGCGTAGTTGAGATAGGCAGCTTTTACAGATGGTTGAACTCCTCCATGACTTTGCATAGAAGTAAACACAGGCATATTAATGTGATCTCTCAAATGCAGGCAAACTAGAATGGTTCTGTCTTTTCTGTGTTTCCAGAAACCAAAGGTTTCTGCCTTAAAAGGGAAGTCTTGTAACAATGATCTATTGTAGGGCAATAATCTTCATGAAAATTAGGAAGAGAAAAATAAACACCAAGCTTGAATAAATTGATACATATTTTCAAGATTTATTCAAGTTTTTTTTGAGCATCAATATGGTGAGACTTTCCTTATTATACACCTAAACCTTTAAGAACTTCCTGTGAATTTATAAAATGACTCATTCTACTTTGTTGAGCTCTTAAATGCTTGTGCACAAAACACAGTGGAAGACCATGACTGTATTCAGTATTATTAGGAACATGGAACAGTGAATCATTTTTCCACCTTCTGTTTAATGAAACCTTTTTGTTCTAATGAGACTATGTGGTCTAGAGTTTTAAATTTAAAGCATTTTAACTAGGAAATATAGGAGCTAAGGAAAAATACAGGAAAGTGAGCTTCCGAGACACTGGTAAAAGCAAAAAGAAGAGCCTTATGGTGGAAAACCATAGAATTTTGTGATAAATACAATAAAAAATATAAACCTGTGAGCTCATATTCTATTGGAAACTTTACTAAATATGTCCTAAAATACTGACACAATTTAAATAAATGCATATTATTGCTTCAAAATTTAAATATTTAGCACTTAGGTAGAGTAATACAACAGGTAGAGGATTGTGCACCTTATACTATTAATTGATTAACTGATTTAATACTTACAACAATCCTAAGCATTAGGTATTATTATTATTATTATCCTCAGTTTATGAATGAAGAAGCTAAGGCACAGAGATGTGGGGTCACTTGGTCATTGTCATGTACACAATGGGTAGTATGACCAGAATTAAAATCCAAGTAGCCTTGCTTTAGAGCTCATGCTCTTAACCACTGAGTACATTGTCTCTCAGTAGGTTGCCTATGTTTGTTTGTACATTAGGTATTAGTACCTTACATCAATATCTATGCTGCTATAAATGCTGTATTACCACATTGAAAAGAGTTATTTTCTATTCTTTGATGAAATAACTCAAGAAAATGCTGGTAGGCTAATTAATTACTCATTTGTATTCAGGTTTGGAGCAATAGGTAAGGGGATTGAGAAATAACTGTGCTATTCAGCTGAGAACAAAAACTCCAAATTTGTGACTCTGAGTTGACTACTTTCTAGTCCACAAATTATTTTGGAGAATACTTTGAATTATTATCAATTTATGGATTACTATTTTGGAAAGTAGTTTATATTAGCAGGAAGTTAATGTGGTTAAATGAGGAAACTTTAGGATACATCTTCTTAATGTGGTAAAGGAAGAGGGAAAGTTTGAGTTCTTGATTAGAACATGATACTTAGAAAGGATAAAGAGGAAACCGTGGAACTATTGCTCCACGTAACTATACATGGAAGACTTGCTAGCCTGGAGACAGCCTGGATTCATATCTCATTACTTACCAAATATTTGATAGTATGCAAAGAAGAGAGGCAAGAACTTGACTTATGGAACATTGTTAGTCCAAGTGTGGTCCAGTAGGATTGGCATCAGCAGGGAACTCTTAGAAATGCAGAATCTCAGTCCCCTTCTAGACCTACTAAATCAGAACTTGCATTTTAACAAGATCCCCAGAGGATTCTTTTGCCTATTACATTTTATTAACATTGTAATAGAAGGGAGGATACAATTTTTGGGCTTCTCGTTTGTCTTGAAGGACAAGAGATGTCCTTAAGAATTTTTGGCATAAATCTCATGCCTCTTTAAGAACCTTCTATCTAGCTGGCTGATTTTATTTTCACGTAAAAGTTCTCTGATTTTTCTTTCCCAAATAATAATAGTGACACCGGTGTCGATGATGATAGCAGTAATAGCTAAGATTGAGTGCATTCTATGTGCCAACCACTGTTCCAACTGCTTTATGGTTGTTATCTCATTTATTCTTCACAGTTAACCAGTGAAGTTGATATTTTACTTATCTCCATTTTACTGATGAGAAAACAGAGAAATAAAAGGTTATATAACTTATCCAAGGTAATACAACTTGCAGAATCCAAACTCAAATTTTAATCTATACCCAAATGGTATCTTTTGCAGCATAAACTGTTTCTCAGCTAATGAGACCTACTGTAATTTTCCTGCAGTGATGCAATTTCTTATCTGATCCTCTCATTAAAGAGGAAAACATAGAGATAATATATAGTAAGTTACAGAGTTTCCTAATAAATAAGAGTTTATCCCTATTAAATTTAGAGTTTTTCAAAGCTTCTGAGCAATATCAGAATGCTTATAGCTAAACTCTTAAAACATGGCTTATTGATAATCAATTAACATATTTTGTCAGCACAGTAGTGGACACACACCAGTATTGTGGGACATATTTAAAATAATAATAAAAAAAACAACAGTGAAAGTTAATGTTATAGCTCCAGACTTTAAGATGCTTTTTTTCAGCATTACAAGATACTACTTTTTTATTTCTTTGATATAATTTGGACCATCTGAATTATGACAGTGCTGTCCTAGGAGTCTTCTGGGGGGCATGTGCTAAGAGTTCAACTGGTTAACAGAATCATTTTGAACGAAAGATTGAATACTTCCTGCTAGCAGGTCTTACCTGTTAACCTCAAAGTGTGATTCTACTGAACTTTTGAAGGTAAGGCTTCCTAGAGGATGCCTCCCTGATTTGTCCCAGGGAAGCTAAGATTGAAAATAGTTTCCAAATGGTTCGTCATTTATTCTTTGACTTGAAACTTCAATCCTAGATAAGAGAGTGTTTTCCAAGTTGTTTTTTAGTTCAGTGAAAGATGTTTCTTATACTTTTCAGATAGTAGGAGGTTTTGTTGTTGTCCAAGTAAAGGCAAGGACCACAATTCTTTAGCAGCTGTACTTATTTTCTCATTTTATGACAGTTTTCTTCTATATATTCAATATTTCATCATATGTTTTTTACATGTAGTGTCCTACCTCAATTAAAGCATTCAAGCATTTTAGTCTTGTATATTAAAGACTATCATCAATAAAATCAAATGGGGTTAACCTTGGAGTGACATCTTTATTTCTATGTTAATATACAGCCTGTGAATCTTTTCATGTCATTGGCCACAGCTTGATCATGCTTTCATATGTAAAGACCTTGGAACTTTAAATAAGTTACTTCTTCATCTTCAGCCAGTTTGATTCATTTATTTATAAATGGTTATTTCATTTAGTTAAAGCTGTTGATTGATGTTTCATGTGACCATTTTCCTTTTCAAAAAAGCAGGAAGATAGCTGGGACATAACTTTCCAATAGCCTTTTAATATGAAAGCCTATTTTGTATATGGTTCCTTCTGTAATCACTTGTGCGTGACTGAGCTTAAATGGTTTGCAGACCTTGCTGATGGATTACAGAATAAGCAATGAACTGGCAATTTTTTTCTTAAGGATTGGATGAATTCACACTGTGGTGAATTGTGCATTTTGTACCTCATTTCACTCTTGTTTAGGTGATGTTTGGTGATTAATTTTATGGGATATAATGAGTAATACACTAAATGAGCTGCACAAAGTGGATGGTTCCTCTGGTAAAATGACATTCTTGTTTAGTAGGCATGGAATATAAGATGATGAACTGTTTGTATGTCTTCCCAAATGGAAGGAAGGCTGAATAACTCAGTTAAGAAAGAAGTTCTAGGCCTTTTTAAAAAACTGTTCTATGTGCAGGTCCATGGAATAATATGGAGACACCCTAGGTTGCCGTTGATGTTCACCAGCATAGTTATGGCATGCTCTCAACAACAGGCATTATTTGTTTCACTGACTTGTCCTATAGATGGTATTTTTTACTTTGTGTTATTTGGACAAATGTATTGTTAAAAATTTGCCTAGCACAAGAATGGTTCATAATTTGAGTTAGTTATTTCAAAAAATATGTGTTGCTGGCCACAAGGGCATAGTGAAAAACAATTTGCAACCTTTTATCCTTTTGCCAGAAAGATTAGATTTTAAATGATAAAATACCATGCATTTTATTTTCTTCCAAAGAGCCAGCCAGTCTTGTGAATTTAACACTCTTTTAGCTTTTTAAATGTGTTAGAAAAAAATGGGTAATAAAGGGAGACAGAGACTAGCACTATCATAAAAAAGTGAATAGAATTAACTTTTTTGTGTGTGGAAGCAGCATATTCACAGGCTTAATAGTATGGCTACTTGCTGTGAAAGCTGAGGAAAATTGCAAGATCTCTCAAAACCCTTGCAAAATGCAGTTAATGATGTACCTATCTCATAAGCTTACGAAACTTGTGGTGAGATTTGAATGAATTGATCCATGTAAATTGCTAAACATAGTAAGTTTTCTAGAAGTGTTAATGTCTTAGCCTGTTTTGTGTTGTTGTAACAATACCACAGACTAAAACATGTATCAACTATAGAAGCTTGTTTGGCTCATGACTCTAGAGGCTTGGAAGTCCAAGAGCATGGCACTGTACTGGCTGTCATGCTGTCTCATCCCATGGGCGAAGGCAAAAGGGCAAGAGAAGGTGAGAGCCAGAGACTATGAGGAAGCTGAACTTGTTTTTATAAAACCCACTCTCATGACAGTAACTCACTCAGGCAGGGAGAGTCCTCATGACCTAATTACCTCTATTAGGTTCCACTCCCGACACTGTCGCATTGGGGATTACGTTTCTGACATATGAACTTTGAGAGACACATTTAAGCCATAGCAGTTGGCTATGATTATATGTACCTGAGGCATACCAAGCACACTCTATGCATATGTACATTCTCCCATTTTATAACTAAAGCAACAGGTATTTTGAAAAGTTAAGCAAAATTCGAAAAAATCACAGCTAATGGGATCAAGCTGCCTCATATCAGGATAATATAGCTTAACTATAATTCTATATTTAATGTTTTGCGTTGTTTTAATTTTTTTTCATAACCTTATCTGGAAATGGAAAATCAGAAAGTTTGTGTAGTATATGAAAATTCCCCAAGTTTCTAAATCACAAAGGTGAGATTTCAATGTTGCTCTGCCTGTGTTCCAGATGTTCTTTGCCCATCACCCTGCTTCTCTGGACAACACATAAAATTAGCAACATTTTCCCATTAGTTTCCTATTCATTTTTGTTATCTATATTCACTAAATATTCTAGTGATGGTTGAAAGAAACAAACCTCAAAATACATAAGCAAAAACACCCATGAGATACTATTACACAATTACTAGAAAAAAAAAAAGACTGATAATATCAAATACTGGCAAGGATTTGGAGTAACCAGAATGTCCATACTTTATTGGAGGAGTGGAAATGTTACAACCATTTGGAAAAGTTCTGACAATTTATTTAAAACTAGACATACATTTACCCTATGACCTGGCCATTCCAGAGAAATTACTCAAAAGAAGTAAAAACTTATGTCCACAAAATGACTTTACAAAAGTGTTCATAGCAGCTCTATTTATAGTGACCAATAAGTGGGAAACACACAGATGCTCTTCAGTCAAGAAAACAGATAAACTAAAGATGAGGGACTACTACTTAGCAATAAAAATGAACAAGTTATTGCAATATGGATGAAGCTCAAAAACATTATGCTGTATGAAAGAAGTCTTACACAGGGGAGTATATATTGTTTGATTACATTATAGTAATTATGGAATAGGACAAGCAACATCAATCTGTGGTGATGTTTTCCTCCTCAAACACAGTGAACTGCTTCTTATAAGTGGTAATAAGAGACTTACAAGTGTTTAAGGTAACACTGTGGCTCATGTAACTTTCAGACAACTGTGGAAGTCTCTTAAATGAAACTACCCTTGGTTACTGTAGGGAACTTTGTGGGGACTATCTGGCATTATTTTATGTACCCCCTGATGGCAGTTATCTTTGTAACTTGGGTTATCCAATTTAAAAAGCTGATAAGGAATTTGTCTCTGACATTAGCTAAAGTGATCAATGACAATACATTGGTTCTGTAAGGTATTCAAGCTGGCTTAAACTAAATGGCCTGGGCTGCTTGGGACGATAGAATTTCCTTCGACTACTTCCTTGTGGTCCATTACAGAGTCTGTGCAATCACTAATACATTCTGCTGTACATGAACTAATGCCTTGAGCTAAGCAGAAAGGTCAATACAGAGACTCAAGAAGAAATCCACCTGGTGGTTTATCAGATGTGTTTAGCTGACTGAGTCTGGGACTCTGAGTGGGACATGGCTTAGAAGTTCTGTTGTACTTGAAGTTCTTGGAGTACTTGAAGTTCTGAAGTACTTTAAGTTCTGTTGATGGTAACTTTAATTAAATGCTGCGTTAAGACAAATTGAATGGAGTAGCTCACAGTCACTAATTAGTCACTCACAAAATGATACACTCATGGTACAATTTATGAAAAGTTAAGTTAGTGTAGATATAAGGAGTGGAGATTGTTGTGAGACAATTTTTTTTACAGTTTTTAAAATTTTTAAATTATTTATTTATTTATAACAGAGCTGTGGGTTACAAGTGAGGATTTACTACATAATAAGGCTGCATACAGGTGAAGGTTGGGCTTCTAGGTGGCCCTCACTCCCCCTGGTAGTGGACCAGGACCCTCTGTGTTGTCACACACCTCCCACCACCTGCCTCCCTCTCTTTGTCTCCTAGCAGTGCCCAGTGACTGCTGATCCCACTCTTGTGCTGATGTGACTAGTGTTCAGGGTCATTTAAGAGCATGTGGTTCTTTCTTTCTGTGATATTCACTTGGTGTGATGGTCTCCAGCTGCGTCCAAGTTGCTGCACATCCCATTATTTTGTTCTTCTTTGTGGCTATATAATACTGCATTGTGTATATGTACCACATTTTCTTTATTCAGTCCACGTTTGATGAACAGCAGGGTTGGTTCCATGTTTTTGCTATTGTAAATAGTGTGGCAATAAACATGTGTGTGCAGGCTGTTTATATTCCTCTGGGTATATGTCCAGGAGAGTGCTTATTAGATCATATGGAAAATCAATTTTTATTTCTTTTAGAAATCACCACACTGCTTTCCATAGTTTATTTATGTGTCTCTTGCATTTCTGCATTTACTAAGAAAGAAGCTCTCTGTTCTGGAAGTTCCTTTGTCACAGATGTTTGTTTTTCCAGATTATCTTTTGAATATAAGTGGGTATGTCTATTACCTGTTATAAAAGGTTCACCCTAAGGAACCAGGATGAATCTTGATACTAGTTGTTACAAGAGGGCAGAACTGAGGCTGATTGACAAGGAAGTCATTCCACTCAAAGGAGGATCAGCAATATTTCCTGGTGGTAGGTCTGCAATCACCTCTCCTCATTTTTTCTCTTTTGACTAAACGATGCATTATAGACACTTCTCAAAAGAAGATATATGGGCAGCCAACAGATACAAGAAAAAAGTGCTCAGCCTCATCATCAGAAAAATGCAAATCAAAACCACATTGAGATACCACCTAATCCCTGTAAGAATGGCCATCATTAATAAAACAAACCACAGCAGATCCTGGTGAGGATGCAGAGAAAAAGGAATGCTTTACACTGCAGATGGGAATGCAGACTAGTACAACCTCTTTGGAAGACAGTGTGATGGTTTCTGAAAGAACTAGAAATTGACCTTCTATATGACCCAGCGAATTATTCCTCTATTGGGAATATATCCGGAGGAACTCAAATTATTCTACAAAAAAGATAACTGCACACATATGTTTGTTGCAGCTCTATTCACAATAGAAAAAACATGAAACCAACTGTGTTGCCCATCGAAGCTGGACTGGATAAAGAAAATGTGGTACATATACACAATGGAATATTATGCAGCCATAAAGAAGGACAAATATATGGACTTTGCAGCAACTTGGATGGATTTAGAGTCAATCATACTCAGTGATTTATCATAGAAACAAAGAGTGGAGTTCCATATGTTCTCACTCATAAGCTGACCTTGAACAATTATAATGTTATAAGAAAGCAATTGGCAGTAGTGGGAAACTGTCAGGGGAGGGGGAGTGGGATTGGCAGTTGAGGGAAACTGCTAGGGGAGGGAGGGGCATACCTCATCAACAAGGGTACCTGCATGATCAAGGTATATATACCTAACCCTGAATTATATACCACATCTTTATAATAAATAATTTTTAAAAAGGAAATAAAAAAGAACTTTATTATCTGTAGACAATACTATTTTATTTTATCAACATGTTTACTACCTGTTCTCATAGACTTCCCTTATATTTTGTTAAATATTTTCATCCTTCCTCTTCCAGAAATTTACATTTTCTACCACCCCATCCTCTACCAAAACTGTCAAGAATGCAAAATACCTGAGATTTGTTTTTACCCTACTTGCAAGCTAGCAAGTTAACCTAGCATAATAATTTCATGCCCACTGGTAGAAGATATTAAACTGCTGAATCAGGGATAAATAATTGTTTATTTCTTACAATAATAGCAGTAACCAAAGTATTATTAGCATTGTTGCCAATTCCCATAGTGAAGAGGGCTAGGTGATACCTGAACATGTAGTAAGGGACAATTTAGGAGAGAAATCCTGAGGGAGATGCTATGTGTGTCTTCCAAGACTGTTCATGATATAAACATCCTCAAAGAGATAGTCCAGAATAGAGTAGTTAGTGCATAGCTGACAGCTTTATGTATGGAAGTGGGAGAGACCTATGGAAGACTGTCTTCAGTGGTAATCATGTAACATGTGGCTTCACTTTCCATTACCTGTTTGCAGCAGTGCCCTTCACCTCCATTTTGTTTCACCATCCTCTTCTCATGACTCTCTACTTGACTTAACATCATCTAGAAATGTTCTTTCTGTAAAATCTGAAAACTCTGAAATGTCAAACTCTGACCCAAACCTCTCACCTCTCTTTTTTCCTCACTGAGACCGAACGTCCTCTGAAATTATATTGGACTTTCCTCAAATCCCATGTTTTCCCGGCCTATCATTCCTGCCAGTCTCCACTTCACGTCTCTTCTCAGGCTAAGCCTCTGTTACTCTCCTTCTCACTCATGTCAATGCCTTTGCCCTATTTCTCCTGTTAAATTTGTTTGACACATCACAACTCTGGATTATCTACTGCTTGTTTTCTCTCTTTCTCATGCCAGGGTTTCAAACAAATGTGGAGAATACTGAATGACCTTGCTGATGAAAACATTAAAAATGATGATTTCCAATTTTAGCAGCTTCAGGCCATCTCCCTAGTTCAGACTTCTTACTTGTAAAATATTCTGGAGAGATGGTAAACACCACAGCAATGAAAACTGAAATAGGCCTCAGATAATGGTCACAATAAAATGTTTATTATAATGCTAGCAGTAAATATAAGAGGCACTTTTCTAACATCTACCTGGGTAATGGACCAAAAGCATTTTAAGTTTACCAAAGTGAAAACAATTAATCACTTCTTGAATATAGATTAAAACATAACCCAAAATAACATACTTGATAGATCTATATTGTGGTTATCTTTACTGAATTTCAGTCCAAGTTCAGGGAAGCAACTTTGCAAGGTGACTTACGAATTGTTCATTTTGCCATTTTCCATTACACAGCTAAACACATTGCTAAGTGTCAAAAGCTTTTGCCATTAAGGAAGCTGAAGAAAATATGACAGTGAATACTCTGATGATGGTTTTAGTTTATGATGCATTTCAAGCTGTGCTTCTTCAACAGTTAAATCTTTCAGCATTTTTAGTGGGATGAACCATCACGTGTTTTAAAAAGTGAAGCACTTTGTTTCAAAGAGAAGAGTCAAACTTAATGTCAATGTGTGAGAGAATAGAGTATGGTAGATTTTAAGAAGAAAACCTGAAATCATACAATGAATAACCATTTTGACATTCTTTCTGTATGATATTCCCTCCCTCAGGACAGTTGTTACTACTCAGAATCAAATTTGTGCTGACACTACATATCAGACTTCCAATATTTACATTCAGGGTAATAATTGAGGAAAAAAATTAAAAGATAATAGAATAGATACTATTTCAAATGAGGATTAAAAAGGGGGGAAGTCATCAGTCAGAACGACCTTAAGAAGATATGTATTATTAAATAAATAAAATAACTTAAGCATAATTATCAAAAAAGAAAATAAATATTATTAATACATAAAAAGAAAACTAAAAGGGGGTATATTAGGGAGATTTTATTTGTTAGCAAGTTTGATTGAAATTAAGAAAAAATTTTTTTCTATATAAGCAACGTCAAAACAGTAACTCCTAGTTTTGGAAACAAAAACCTATTAATTGCTATGAATCTGAACCACAGAAACTGCAATAATATAAATATAATTATAGACCTTAAAATAATTGTGAGTTTCCCTTCCATGGTTGCAAGAGTTTTAGACTTGCTTGCTATTTCTGGCTCCTTTATTAATTTAGATGAGCCTCTTAATCTCTTTAGGTCTTCTTAAAATAAAAGAGTGGGCTAGATAATCTTTAAACTCGCTTCTACTTCTAAAATTATTTTGTATTCTCTTCTCTATTACGTATATTTTATACTTTTTAGAAACATGAAAACCTTACAGAATTCTTTGGAGACAATTCTTTTGTCTTTACCCTGGCATAGGAGAAAATTAGAAAATTCTCTTTCTCTTTCTCTCTTTCAGATAGAGTATAGGTTCTCATTTTGTAGGCTATTATTTATTTGGATAGTATTCACTTTCTTTATGCTATTGAAATAATGACAGTGCTGTGTTTATGCTCAAACACTTTCTTTTGATAAAGATAAAGGCAGATTGCTGGGTGCTGTAATCATCTCCCAGGGATAGTCCCTTGGGTATTTTTTTTTTACAATAATTTATTTTAGAAAAGCTCAATGACTTAATGTACATTAACTCACTGATGTTCACATGGGCCTGTCTGAGGAGTGGGAAGGGCTGGTATTTTACCATTATGTACTCTTACAGACAGGCACAGAGGAGCCACTGAAGTACAATGGAGTGAATATAATCTGACTAAAAGGTATCTCGGGTCTTCACCTTCTCTGGTGTGGGGAAGGATCACTCAGTGCAGGCCCCCATGCAGCACTTAGCACATGGCATTGCATTTACTTATTTATGGGCCTTTCTCACCCACTAGGCTGTGGGATTTTCAAGGACACCACCTAACATGCAATGAGCCCTGCTGTATTGTTTCCTGAACTGACATGGAACTTACCCAGTGTAAAACAGATTCATCATTGTACCTGGCCCATATTACAGAAGTGGTATTGCCAGATACTTGGTATTTGCCAGATATAGATCCCTGAGACCCTGTCAAACTCCTAAATTTCTGAGCACAGGAATACTTGAACATGTAATTGACTGTCTTTATTTATTTTATTATTTTTATTTTAAATATGTGGGTTACAATTCAGGGTTAGGTCTACAAATGTTCATTATGCAGGTACCCTTGTTGATGCCCCTCCTTTCCCTGGAAGTTTCTCTCAATCCCACCCCCCCTCCTCTGGCAGGTTCCCACTGTTGCCAATCCCTTTCTTATAGTATTAAGATAATTGTTCAAGTTGACTGTCTTTAGAATCACATGTTTGTATACCTTGTGCTACATTTGCCACTTTTCCAAATTTTATTAAATAAAGCTTTATTTCTTACTTGATGCCTATTTTCCCCAAAGTCACACAATTTTATCACGTTATGAGAGTGACTACAAGTTTAAAAAAGTCTGCCAGGTTGGGATGCAGACTGCATACATCACATTTTAAAATCCCTGTGATGATGATGATTCTGATGGTGATGGTATCAGATAATGTTTGCTGCTTCCTTTGTGTCAGGCACTGTTGTAAATGTTTTATATGTATTTTTACTCATTGACTTCATAAATAATCCAGCGAGGTAGGGATACTTCTCATTCTCAACTGGGAAATAGAGATTTAACATAATTTTGCAAAAATCAACAGCTACTGAGACAGTAGGCTTTAAACCTCTCTTTTTTCATTTAGAGTCTCTGCTACCTCTTAGATAAATATTAATTTCAATATTTTTCACTTTAGACAATTTAGAAGGAAAGTAATCAAAATTTGAACAAGGATTTTGGTGATGGCTGTATCCTTTCATGGATGGATACCTAACTAGTGAGCAAAAATTTAGTTGTAGATGATTTCTAAAGAGGTACCACCAATAGCTTATTGTAGATTTTTAGTGAAATTTTAATATGGGCAACTTCTATTATTTGCATGTACACGCATAAGTTATTGACAGAGAATTCTTTGTCTTTAGGTTGAGGAAATAATTTGAATCCCCTGTGATTTGATGTGGTCTGTGGGAAGAAGTTAATTGCAGAGTTGAGCTTTTCATTCTTTTTTTCTTTTGGTAAAACATTCTGACTGGGCTTCAGGGCCCCTGCACCATGGTCAACCTCTGTACTTTCAGTGAAGCAACTCAACATTCCCTTGTTCCAGGGGTGGAACATGTAACCTGAGGCCATTTCAATCAGTCATTTTATTCCTTCCTGATTACAGTTATTGGTTCAGAAATGGGCACCACAACACTCACCAGGGGATCTTCATAGTGTGGCTAGATGTTTAAGCTCAATTCCATCCATCACCCTTGAGACCCGTGTACTCAGAAGGTTATAGGAGAGAAAATGCCACTCGCTAGTAGAGTGGCATTAGACATTATCTCTCTGGAAGATTCTTTGCAGCAGTCTAGTACAGCAATACAGCTCAGGTGCAAGAAAACAACATTCACTTTGTACAGGTGAGAAAATCATGCCCCATAAAAAGCAATATATTCTGTAGCAAATCCTTAGGCCTAACTTCAAGAGTCTCTGTGAGAAATGTCAGTTATAAGAGTCACTGAACTTGGGGAAGTCTAAAACGTGGCAGCCCCATTAGCTGTTTAGTTGATTTATAGTTCTTCTAAGTCCAGGTACAATTTACTAATCAAGCATCATTTTTTATGGTAAGCAATGTGTCTGGCAACACAGTTGACCTTTGACTCTTATCAGATGGCTAGAAAAACAGAGCTAGACAGTGATCAAAAGATTCTTCTGCAGCTGGGGAAATGGTTTTGTTAACCCTTTATCTAGTCATTAAATTCTGAGGCTTTAAAAAAGTGTTATCAGGGAAACAGTTTCTTTCTTTGCCTCTAGACTTTAACCTAGAAAGGAGGTATCACAGGGAACTGCTGTAACCACATTGTTACCTCAGAGGAGAGGCTGTCTGAGAACTGATCTAATCCAGAAGTAGAATGTGGCAAAATGGGAAGAGAAATTGAGACCTGCCTGATGATTTCAACAAGTCAAGACTAAAGACCTTTTTACTCAAGGGTTTTCAGTCATTTGAGTCAATAATTTTACTTTTGGCTTAAACCACTATATGTAGAGTGAATAGAATTGAGTTCTGGTACATTAGTATAAAGTGAGCATTCAATAAATATTAAATGAATAAATCATCATCGCTTTACCATTTCTATTTATTTATTTTTGATTGGCAAAATGAGGATATTTGTTTTAACAAATAAAAATGACATCTGTAAAAACGTTGATGCTTAATGGGTGACAAATATAACTCCATTTTATCTAGTCATTCAGAAGTTTAGCAGTAAAAAACTAAAACTGAATAATAACAATCACAAGAGCTAGAAAATGGTGACATTTTGTCAGGTGAATGATGACATCAAAGTTTGGCATCATTTGATTAGATTGATTCATTGATTGCTTCATTCAGCAATTAGTTATTAAGTAATTATTACGCACATAACACAAAAACCTTTTGACTTTTCTAAAATAGAAATGATCGGGTTAAACTAATGCAATAGGACACTCATCTAAAAGGTGGGAGACCCAGTGCTTAGTCTTGACTTTGTGAGAGGTTACATGAGGGCACAGCTGTGTGCTCTTATTTATCCCTTCATAAGTTGTGGAGAGGTTGTATTAATCAGGATTCTCCAGAGAAACAGAACCAACAGGGGATATTACAACTATATACAAATAAGTTGGCTTATAGTTTGTGGAGGCTGAGGAGTCTGAGAAGTCTGTTGTCTACTTGTAGAAGACCCAGAACAGCTGGTGGTGTAATTAAGTCTAAGTCCTGGGCAACCTCTTTCAGGTCCCCTCCCACCGTGGGAGATTTTTCTGTTTTCTTAATAAATCCTACTTTCTCAATTAAAAAAAAAGTCTAAGTCCTTAGGCCTGAGAATCAGGGAAGCCAATGGTGTAAATCCCAGTCTGAGAGCAGGAGTTGATGAAATGAGATGTCCTGGCTCTATCAGGGAGACAAAAAAACCGGAGCAAGTTCCTCCTTCTCCCACCTTTGGTTCTATTCAGGCCCTGACAGGTTGGGTGATATCCACTCATATAGAGGACTCTCCAGCTGAGTTCACTGGCTCAAATGCTAATCTCATCCTGAAACTCCCTCACAGACACACACAGAATAGTGTTTAATTTGGGCACCTTGTGGCTCAGAGAGGTTGACACATAAAGTTAACCATCATGGAGATTGTGTGTAGAAGGTTCCTGGCATCAGGCCTGTGGTGCAGGGCTGATCCATGGGTGGCTTTCATCCTGTGTCTCTGTACATGGCCGCTGCTGTGGGTTGCTCTGCCTAACACAGCCCCTGTATGCCCATGAGCTGTGCCGATTAGTGCTAAAATAGTTATTTTAAACAGGTTAATTGTGGAGTAGAACCAGAAAGCAATTTTAGGCTTGGCATCACAGTTCGTGCCTGTAATCCCAGCACTTTGGGAAGCCGAGGTAGAAGGATGATTTGGGGTCAGAAATCTGAGACCAAACTGGACAACAGAGTGATACCCTGTTTCTACAAAATATTTCTTAAAAGAATTAGCTAGGGTAGTATAACCTCTGTGGAAAACAGTGTGGCGATTCCTAAAAGACCTAAAAATCTACCTTCCATATGATTCAGCAATCCCCATTCTGGGAATATACCCAGAGGAACTCGAATTACTCTATGAAAAAGATACCTGCACATACATGTTTATTGCAGCATTACTCACAATAGCAAAAACATGGAACTAACCATGCTGACCATGGAAAGTGGACTGGATAAAAAAAAAGGTGATATATTATGGTTATATGGAATATTATGCAACCATAAAGGACAAAATTATGAACTTCGCAGCAACTTGGATGGATTTACAGTCTATAATACTGAGTGATCTATCACAGAAACAGAGAACTGAGTACCACATGTTCTCACTCATAAGTGGAGCCTGAACAATTATCATAATACTACAAGGAAGGGAATGGCAGTAGTGGGAAACTGCTGGGGGGGTGGGGAGTGGGTCACACTTCATCAACAAGAGTATCTGATCTCAAACCAGGTGAAGTGGGGACCAAAGTAAGGCCCAAACTTTCCTGTACAATGACAATTTGTATACCTAACCCTGAATTGCACCCAATATCTTTAAAATAAAAATTAAAAAAAATTAGCTGGGCATAGTGGTGTGCTTCAGCTACTTAGGAGGCTGAGTGAAGCAGGAAGATTTCTTGAACCCAGAGTTCAAAGTTGGAGTGAGCTATGATGATGCCACTGCACTTCAGAGTGAACTACAGAGTGAGCCTGAACTACAGAGTGAGACTCTGTATCTAATAGGAAAGAAAAGAAAGCAAGTAATTTGACCTCTGTGTTCTTTATTCCTTTAATATTCATTCAGTGGGAATATTTCTCTCCAGCTTTCCAAAAAGCCAGGAAGATGCTCCACTTTTCTGGTTATTCATAGATAATACAAATGGTCCAGAAGTTAAATGACCTAACTTCATAGGATTGTCAAAACTTCAAACTTGATTTAAGATGATCATGACTGTCCCTGAGCTCTAACTTTCTGTGGGCTGGCTGCGAGTAGTTAGAAATGGAGAAATTGACAACCTTTTTTCCCTGTCCATGCTGTGTGTGTTTAGTCTTCTCTCCATGCCTGCTAACCATGACTTCTGATTCCTCTGGGATCAGTGTTGGGTGGAAGATATAGAGATGTCAGAGAGAGCAGGAAAACATTTTCTCCACTGGTACTGCAAACACTACCCTCATCTTTTCTAAGCTTTATAGATGCTTAGATACGACTCTACTGTGGGACTCCGTTGTGTGTTCTTTAGAGACCTTTTATCTAGAGCTGCCTTGACAAGAGGAGGTGCCCAGTTTTTTGTACCTTATCTCATGTAGCTGTTTCTTTGTCTCCTGAGAATCCATCAGTCATAGCTAGTTACTTTCTGCTGAGGGCATCTTTCCAGCCCTCTTGGACAAGACCTAAAATGACTCCACTCTAGTGGTCATTTCCGCATGGCTCTCAGAAAGCCCTCTGGAATCCTTTGTTCTGATGGATTCTCAGAGGGTAGAATAAATCACCAAATTGCTGACATATCCTTGCTCTGCTATAAAGTGGCTGGCTAGTTTCTGGCCTTAGATTTCACAAGTGTGAGTCAGATAATTTAGCCTCTCTTCTGCCCTAAAATAGCAGTTATTAGGTTTTCTGAGTAGTCCTGTTGAAGCTTTTTCACTAGATTTGAGGCAAGGAAAGACATACTTTCTCTTGCTTTTTGGGAAGCTTGGGGTTCACAGTACCCAAAGAACTCTATTAAAATTTTTTTTACAACATCTATTTTCATCCTTGCGTTTTTATATCTTTAACGTAGGTAAGGAACTAACCGGTTTTCTGATATATGTATATTTTGTATATATATATTTTCTATTATAATCAGCTTTATTGAGGTTTTCTGATATTTCTCTTCTAAAGAAATCAACATGTGATAAAATATACCTATTTTAAGTGTACAGTTCAATGAGTGTTGACAAATGAATATACTCATAACTTCCATTACAGTCAAGTTATAGAACATTTTCATCAACCCCCAAAAGTTCTTCATGCCCCTGGGAAGATAATGTACCTCCTACCTCCAGCCCTAGGCAACCACTGATCTACTTTCTGTATCTATAGATTAGCCTTTTCTAAAATTTCATACAATGGAAATCATACAATATGTACCTTTTATATATGCCATATTTTGCTAAACATAATTAATATTTTTGAGATTCAACTATGTTGTTGTGTGTGCCAGTAGTTCATTCCTTTCTTTATTCTGAATAGTTTCACATTGTATGGTTATACTACAATTTTTCTATTCATTTCCTGTTTATGGTCACGTGGGTTGTTTCCAGTTTTTGGCTATTACACATTAAGTTGCTATGGCACTGTCTGGTTATGTAAAGTTGGTTCTCTATGGGACTAATTCTAGTTTATCATTGTTTTAAGCTTTATTTTGTTTGAAGTTCTGCAATTTTCTCTTCCTATACAATAAACTGTAGCTTAAGATTAATCATTTAAGTGGCTTGTTTTGTTTAGTCACGTACTATTGTGTTTTGAATCCAGACAGTTATGATATATATTTGTCACTTTGGGGATATTGGGCAATTAGTCAATTAGTTGTGAAAGGAACCTTTAGAACCTTGTAGGGAGGCCCATGGATGTGTACTTCTCTGTCTCTGTGTGCAGCTTTTGAATTAGGACTTCACATGCCCACAGAATAATTAGTTGATAAAGATGAACCACCAACACTCTCATGCATTGCAGACCGTTCTCCCAGGTGTCTCCAATCTGCTCCTTTGTCTGTCTGGTCATAAACTCTAGGCTCTGATTCCTGTTCTTAATGCTGCTCCTGCCATTCTACAGTTGTTATTATTTGTTGTGGATATGGATTCTTCATTCTCCTCCAAGAATTGGACTCAAAACTGTATTACATATAACCATTTCTGGTAGGTTACTGTCTCTTGCCTCAGTTCAGATTCTAAATCTTACTTGGTCCCTAAAGAGGTGCGTATATAGATATAGGCACTTAAAATCATATCGTATCATGTAAGAAAAAAGTAAGGACCTAGACACAATTAGCAAAATGGAGAAGAAACTAAATATAAATAAACTGCTGTCTTTAAATATTTGAAGTCCTAATGAGAAGGAATAAGTTGATTATTTTTCTTAGATGGCCGGTTCCAAGGTGTTTAACTAGAATTATTGGATAGAAGATTTGGGAATATAAATTGTGTCTTGTTAGTCAAAATCAGCTAAAAATGGAATGGGCTGTGACTGAGAAGCAGTTAACTAATATCATTGTAGGGATTTTAAGGTTAGATACTTGGTGGGGATTTATAGAATGGTTGGATTAAATAATCTTTAAAGTTCCCTCTGTTCCTGAGATTTTATGAATCTATGATACATATTTTTTGAGTGTCTTATTATGGAAAATTGCTTAGACATATTGCAAGCTAACATAATCATCTTTGTATATTTCTCAGTTCCTAGGAAAGGAATGATAGAAAACTGGCAGCATTTGTTAAAAGAACCATAAAGATAGTTAGCATGTTGAGGCAGGAATAGTTAGCAGTTAGGCAGGTTTTCTTAGGCAGGTCTGATTTAGGACGGGATAAATGTTCAGGCATCGTTCTTATCCATATATGACCTTCACCCTACTGATCAGTCATATCAGATTTGACCATGTTGTAAGGTGGAATGTAAAATTGCCAGTGCAGTAAATCACAAAAACAATAGAAAATGACCCAAAACATAGACATGATGTTCTAAGAAAAGCCCAAATCTCGTTAGACAGTAACTTTCATTATTTAGACAGCCCTTCTGACCTTAGAAGGTTGAAAGATTGTAATCAAAACTCATGTCCAGACTTCAGTCCTCTGTTCTTAGTTCATGAAATAGTTTGCTTAATCTTCATTGTAAAACTATATAAAAGTTTCTGTCAAAGGCAAGCACTTGTCTTTTTTCTTAAGGCACCCATGTTATTTCTTGAATTTCATTCTAGAAAGAATGTTTTTTCTTTTTAATAAATTATGTCTTAAATTATACTTTGGGCTTGCTCTGAAATTCCTTCCTGTAGTGAAGTCAAGAACTCATGGAGCAACTACACCACACCCCACCTGACATTGATATGAGTTAAGAAAATTACAAAACAAGCCAATAAACCTTATGATTAAAAAGCACCCGTGAGTAGATTATTTCTCATCTTAGAGTGGTTAGGTGGACAGGTCAAAAAACAAACAATCAAATAAACAAACCTTAGAATAATCATGTTGCCATAAGCAGACCACTTACCTTAGAGTTGCAGAATATATGGGTACCTTGGATACTAATAAAGTAATTTTCTGGCATTCACATAAAGAGATCAGGTTGGTATCTCTTTCTTCTAATGTTTATTTTATTTTGGCAAACCAAGGTCACTCTTTTTACAGGAATGGATGGTGGAGTTTCTATTATTAGCTGTCTCATGAAATTTTTACAGCAACAGTGAAAGGAAATTCCATGTTTTTACCAAATGAGCTCCAGGCTAATCAAATTCTAGGTAAATGTTGTACTAACTTTGACTTGGTAATAAAGATGCAGTCACTGAATTGTTTAAGTAGATGAAAAACGGCTTGTTTTCTTTGTGTTCTTGTAGTATTCCCATGTCAATTTTTTTTGAAGCTTCATTAACTGATTTTACACTGTTACAGTTACTTGACACAGAGTTGGTATACAAATGCCTATTTAACAGCACAGTGCAACTTAGCAGCATGCTTTTAAAAGTCACTTTCCAGGATACATGTTGTACCTTATTAGTTTTTAAAAATCAATAGCAATGATATACTTTTGTGATTACAAGTGACATCTGTTTTCTAGTTAAGCAAATTGTGCTTTCTGTTCTAAAAGCTGCTTTGTAGGTGTTCCTTTTTTATGTCCTCCTCTTGTTTTAAAGAATAGTTCCTGCCTAATCAGCTGAGTTTGAAATTTCATAGTTTGTATATACCTCAGCACAATTTTGTAGCCATGGCTAATTAATAAAATTAGTGGTTGGGGTTTCTAATTCTGATATTTTACAAGAGGGTGCATTTCATTAGCAGAATATCCTCAAGCATGGTACATAAAAACCCTGCCAAATGATGCATTAGAGAGTCAAGTAATAGCTAAGAGATCAACCTTTGGACCAGAGCATCTTGTTATGATGCTTCTTGGACTTCATCAAAGGTGGAAAGACACATTGGGCAAGCATATTGGGACAGTGAGGCTTTTTCAGTGGAGAAAGGTAAGATTTTTATTCTCTTGAGCACTGCAGACAGGTTGGAAGTTAGGATAAGAGCTATTCCTGGGACTTTACCTAAAGCATTATTGGTTAAAGAATAGCAGCAGTGGCACTATATGTATGTATGTTAAACCATAAAAAGATCAATCTCAAATGATCATAATGAAAATTTGGTTATATTGTCAGTTTGAACATATTTTAAAAAATAAAGAAAGCTAGTGATAAATAGGGATGAAACTTTCTACTAGTTTAAAGTTGTTTCTGGTGCCAAACTTTATTCACTTTTTCCACAAGTAATTAAATAATAAATTTAATTGAATAGGTGGAAATCTCCTATATGGTCTTAAAAGTTCATGTGGGATGAGGTTGTGTCTCCTTTGATTTTCCAGTCTCTGGGAGAGGGGGAGAGAGGAGAACAGAGACCAGGAGAAAGGGAGGAACCTGTGTGGATGGGTTTTAAAAATAAATCCAGGCTGGTGACTAGAGAACTGCTGCTGTGGTGAACTTGGGTTGTGATATAGCAGAAAGCCCAGATTCTTACCAGACATGGAGACCAGGTTGATATGCCTGGAAACATCTATGTGGAGGTGGCCATGGAGTTAGATTAAATCAACCTAAATAATAGTCATCAACCTAAATTAGGGTATATCTTCATTATCATTTTGGTTATTATTGAATTTTACTGGAGGAAGAATTTTATATTACCTATTTTGTTATTCCTAATGTCTAGCACATACCTCTTGAATAGAGTTGAATATAACCAAGTGTATCTCTCTTAAATTCCTGGATAATACATCCATCTAGTATAAAAATGCTTCGATGAATCTCTGTTTTACAGATAAGGAGTTGGGTTGAGCTCATGCTATGCTTGTTTCATGTTGTACGTGTGTAGTAATAGTAGCAATAACAGGAGTAGCAGTAGTAGAAGCACACAAAACAACAAAGAAAGGAAGGAAAAAGGAAAGGATCTGTGTGCTTTACAAAGGCATTTTCTCCCAATTTGAAGATTGATCAATATACCTACATACTCTAGTTCTAAAGATAGGATCTGGTGTTTTGTTCATTGTTCAAAAGTCTATATTTTAAAGGGAATTAATCTTCCAATTTCTTATTATCTAATACCTTTTGAAGCACTTATTCTTTGATGAACAAAATGCCTCTCAAATCTCTTCACTGAATATTAATCCTTCTTAAAATTGGAATTTACTTTTGTTAAGAGTTATCAAACTGGAATCCCTGAGACTTTATAATGTTGATGGACTTTAAATATAGCCAGACTTTCTGTGAGAGACATATTACATCTCATACGAGACGCTATCTCAGAAAAAATTTTATGAACCTTAAATTATATATTTTTAATTATCCTTTATGTGGGATAGGATTTG
Organism: Carlito syrichta; assembly: GCF_000164805.1. NCBI lineage: Eukaryota > Metazoa > Chordata > Mammalia > Primates > Tarsiidae > Carlito > Carlito syrichta. Next base: position 128,009 of record NW_007065244.1, read on the forward strand.
TGTCTAATTTATCTGAGGGTGTCTACAGAATCACTGTAGATAAAAGCTCTTTTATTTTGACAGATTGTTTAGGGATTCTGTCAATGCAAAGAATGCTAATATTAAGAACATTTCCCCAGAATCTATTTCTTTATGCATGAAGGACTGTGATTTAATACTAAAGTCATAGAAAGAGACTGATACACACAATAGATTTAACTAGCCCATCAGTAGAACATAAAAAAAGGTATTTGACATTAAAAAGTCACGTGCTTCTTTGATAAACATTTCCATCAATATGTGGATAGCTGAAGAACTAATTACTTTCTATAATATCAAAAACATTATGGTTTTATCAATGATCAGAAATGCAGTGTGTACCAAGAGTGTCCCAGATGGCTGTATACTAAAACTGTTCCATGTCTATGATCTAACGCATGTTGTTATCACCTGTAAGGAAATCCTGGTACCTCCTCCTATGCCTTCCTCTCTTTTCAACTTTCTACCAAATTGAGAACAAATTTTGCATTGTGTTGGATGAAAGAACATAAAACCATAGTGCTCAGAGAATGCCACCACACACTCTGAGATATCTTGACCTATAAGAAAAGACCTAATAAGAAAAGGCCATGTTTAGTGCTTAGAGATATTTGGTTTAAAATAATTCTAACTTCTTACTGGTTTTATGTGAGAATGCCTGAGTATTTTAGCAGACTTGGCTTGAGGCTAATGCATAGGCGGGAAGGAATAGGAGGGTGAGTTGTAAGTTGATTCACAGGGAAAGCTAGAAAGAATGCCTTTGGCTCTTAGAGCTAATGGATCTCAAGGGAGAAGATAAACAAAGTTTTTAAGAGAAGCAGCAGTTTTTGTTATTTAGTGTTGATGGCGCATGGGAAAGTTCTAATTTACATATTGAATACCAAGTACTGAAGGATGGAACAGATACAGCACAGAACAGTTAAGAAGAGCTTTCTGTCATTCTAACATTAGTTTGATCTTTTAACTAGCTTTGTAACCATGGGAAAGTGCAAACTCTGGGCCTCAACTTCCTTGTCTGATAGATGAGGGCTGGTCTAGATTAGTGGTTTTAATATCCCTGGGGCATTTTAGAAATCAGTGGGGATGTTTTAATGATTGGGGAACTCAACTCACATTTATAGCATGGAAATCAGAAGAGCTTAATGTCTTAAACTGGGTCCTGCCCAACAAAAAGTTGCCCTTTATCCAGCATGACTTTTGAATATCCCAGTGAACATTTATATAGACAAACAAAATCTGTTTGTAATTTTTCTAGCCTGGGTCCTAACTCATTTTACATATACAACAGAGTATTTTTTTTTGGTATTGTATTAAGAATTACAGGTACAAAAATTTAACAGATGTTATATTTTACTGGAATCTGTATGTGTATCTTGGGATAAAATTTTAATTTGTTATCTTTGAGACTTTCAAAGAGTTGCTCATCAACCAGGAAATGATGTTCCAACAGCATTGTCCCTCATGGAATTTGAGATGCTAATATTCTTGTGGCAGCCTGCATTTTTAGCAGTGGCAGTTATGATAATTTATGCATAGCATAGGTGTCTGACTACTTTGCTGTGTTTCTCAGTATAGCTGTACGTAAGCATTTAAACTTTGGGATACATATTATTTTATTTTAAATTAATTTCTTTATCATTCTCCTTTGTGTTACAATACAGAATTGTACATCTATATTTGAAATTGTGCTGCTTAGTTATATTATCTTTAAATAAATTCCAATTTGGGGATAATAAAGGGGCCATTACTAAATATTTGATATAAAAAGAAGCATTTATTCTGATGGTGTTGAGAACTACTGAATTTGATGATCTTCAAAATTGCTTCTATTGCCATCAACCTGTGTCTCTAAATAATCTGACTGCAGCATATGCTTTGTAATCACTAGGTGTCTAAATGTATCTGTCCTAATCCAGTGAGAGAAAAAATCTTCAGGAAAAGATCAAAATAATGATGAGGAAATTACCCGGAATTGAGTGTGGATGGAGAGCAGTAGAGGAATTTGTCTGTTTTTCTTGCATCTCATGAAATTTGAAACTACTACAATGAGCCTACTACTTGTTTACTACCTAGAGCTTTCGATAAAATATTATATAGTAATCAAACATATAGTTAAAGAAAAATAGTTATTCTACAGGTTTTTGCATTTCTTGAGCATTTATCTTATAATGCACACATACATTCATAACAAGTTCACAATCTTCTGGATGTATTGATTTTTTCCAATATTTAAAATTGTGTTAAAATACAAATAACATAAAATTTATCGTGTTTTAAGTGTACAGTTAAGTGTTACTAATTATACTTGTAAGGTAGTGGAACCTCAGTACCATCTGTCTATATAACTTTTTATTTTCTAAAACAGAAACTCTCTGCCCATTGAACAATTACTCCCATTTCCTCCTCCCCCAGCCACCACTATTTTGTTGTCGGTCTATGATTTTGACGACTCTAAGTGACTCGGGTAAGTGTAATTATATCGTATTTGTCTTTTTGTGAGTGGCTTATTTAACTTAGTATAATGTCCTCGAGATTCATCCATGTTGCGGCCTATCTCAGAATTTTCTTCCTTTTTGAGGCCAAAGAGTATTCCATTGTGTGTTTGAATTTAAATAATAGAGATTCTGAAGAGAAGATATATAAGATTTTAGTATAACCATCCAGGAAGACTGAAACTATATTCTGTGGGTCTCCTAAGACTAGCCCTGCAAGGTGCAAATGATGTTAAAATAACAATTAAGGAATTCTGTGATAGGTTCTCATTCCTCTTTGAAGTGACAGTCCTGGATATTGCAATGAGTAAAATGTGGCCTTCTGCTTTTTACCTATTGATGTCAGGAACTATGGTTTTGTCAGTGATTTTTCTCCTGGCCTCACATTCAGTACCTTTTTCAGTCTTCAGTGCAAGCCAGCAATAACATTCAAAGATGTTCAAAGATGTTCAAAGAGGTGAGACAGGGCTGACTTCAGTTTTGTTCTTGGCAAGGACAGAGTGTGTTTAAAGAGAAGAAAGCACAGGTTATGTACCAAATAACCATATACTCTTGGGTCACTAATTATCTAGGTCTAAAATAACTCATTAGGTAACATGATGTTTTAACTTTTTTCTGGCTCTAAATTTCTTAGGTTTCTAGATGAGTTTTGAATAATATTATGTAATGAATTCACCATATCCAAGCTGCTAGGCCTAATGTCTACCTGTCTTTTAAAGTGTTTACTAATGTTTTTTCTATAGGTAATAAGCTAAAGGGAAATGGATTGAGGAAGGTGAAAATAGTGTATTAGGAAACTGCTGATTTCGAGACTTCCTTCAGGTCACCCAAGAGAAAGGAAAGTCTAAAAGCCAATGTTAAATAGGCAGGTAGCCAGTAGGAAAGAGAACCTAAAATCTTAGACATAATCTAGTGTCTAGGTCTCCTGGGGCCAAGTGGCATTGAAGTCCCATCTTTTGGCCAATTAGATCAAAGACACTGGGCATCACTCAATATTAGGACACCTCTTGCCAGTTGCTCTCCCACTAGCTTGTCTTTGTTTCAGTTCTGTCAGGGCTAGGGCATCAGCAGCAATTTGCTCTACTAGTCTTTGGGCACTGCATTCTTTCTTATAGTTCTTTATACCTGGTCCATACTTTCATAAAGAGTCTCTTTACTCGATTCTCCTCAGATTGCCCTATTGAAGTATATCATCTGTTCCTGCTAATACCATTATTAGACAAACAGAGATTGAAAAAAGATGACTGATACTCAGCGAGTCCAGATCCTCAAATGAGACATTGATTTGTGTAAGAATTACATCATGGGAAGGAGTTAATAGTATTACCCGGTATGATTGGCTGAATAATAGACCCTAAAGATGTCTGGGTACTAATCCCCAGAACTTGTAAATGTTACCTTATATGGTGAAAAGTTCTTTATAGGTATAATTAAATTAACAATCTTGACATGGAAAGATTGTCCTGGGTTTTCACACTGTGTCTGGTCTAGTACACTTGAAGCTCTCAAATGAAAAGTTGCAACATTTCTAACAAAATGGTGGTCCCAATGTAATCTCAAGAGCTCCTTTAAAAGAAAAGCAGGAGCCGGGTTTGGTGGTTCAGCCTGTAATCCTAGAGCTTTGGGAGGCTGAGGTGAGTGAATTGCCTGAGTCCGCGGGTTTGAGATCCACCTGGGCAACTTGGTGAGACCTCATCTCTACAATAAATCAAAAAATTAGCCGGGTGTGGTAGCGCATGCCTATAGTTGCAGCTACTTGGAATGCTGGGGCGGAAGGATCGCTGGAACCCAACAGGGCGAGGCTGCGGTGGCCGGGAGCGGCCATTGCACTCCAGTCTGGGCGACAGAGTGAGACTCCAACTCAAAAAAAAAAAAAAAAGCAGGAAGGTCAGAGTTTGAGAAGATGTGACAACAGAGGCAGAGGACATGCTTGAGTGAGTCATTGCTGGAAAAAGACGTGAGCCAAGCAGTGTAGGCAGACTCTAGGAGCTAATAAAGGCAAGGAAATGGATTGTACCCTAGAGCCTGCAGAAGAAATGTTGACAACTAGATTTTAGAACTTCTGACCTCCAGAACTGTAGATAATAAATTTACATTGTTGTAAGCCACTAAGTTTGTGGTAATTTGTTATAGCAACAATAGGAAACAAACACACATGAGAATAGGATCCATAAGAGGTTAGTTTCTGCAAACTTATTCATTTACGGTAAAAAAAAAAAAGCCTTTTAATCACATGCAAAAATAGAATAGTATAATAGTATATAATAGTATAATGAATTGTATTCTGTTGTGATTTGAAAACATCTCCTAGGACACAGCTTCTTCTCACCTGTAGTGTACGTTTATCATTCTTTTTGGCTTTTCAGCATCTGAAGCCCCTGGCTATTTTGAGGAAGCTACCATCTCAAGAGTTTTTGTGGGGCTAGAATCTACTTCCCAGTATCAAAACTAAAATTCTCAGTTACTTGTGTTCAAAATATATCTTGCTGCTGGGTTTCAGGTTGATGAACTAGACTCTGCTAAACAGATGCACTACGCCATTCTTCAGAACTGTGACAGAAGTAGAGGAATGGAGGTTGCAATGGAATTTTCAGCCCAGAAGTGGCAGTGGAGGTAAACACAAAGAGACTGAGTTTCTCAGGGTAGCAGTGGTTTACTCCATACCCCAATTCTGATGTGGGTTTGGGATTTTGTTATTGCATAGCTGTGAGCCTAATTTTCCAGGCTCTGAATGATTTTAACAAATTATCTTTGTCCTTAAATCATCCTGAATTGTTTATGTTGCTTGAAACTAAGAAACTTGATTAATTCTTATGATAATTCAACATACTATTTTTCAATTCACGATGGGTTTATTGAAACATAACCCCATCGTAAGTCAAGGAGTACCTGTATATATACACTTTTCCATTCTGCCATTCTTACTGCATTGACATTGACCTCAGGCAAGCTCTACTCTTGACCTTATGATAGCTGTAATTGTTGTAGGAATTCTAGGCAGGTATAACACCCAGAGAGAGAAGAAATCTCTTACTTATGTTTCTGTCTTGGTAATGAAGACCCCTTTACCTCAAGCTTCCTAGAAGATTCTCTCTCACCCTTCATTGGCTAGAATAGCACCTTGTAGCTATACATAACACCAGTCACTGTCCATCAGAAGAAGACTACCATGATTATCTCAGGTTAGTAAAAACCTTATTACATGGCTTTGTAGTGGGGGTGAATACCTACATAGAATCAGAGTTTTGCTTAAAAAGAAAAAGGGTGAGAATGTATGTTGTTTAATGAATCAGCATTGCTGGTCACAAATAAAGTTTCTGTGAAAGATAAATAAGACGATGTGCGAAAAGCTTTTCACACTGCATCTGGTACACTTGAAACACTCAAATGAAAACTTGCAATATTTCTAACAAAATCCCTTGGGAAACCCTGTAGAATATGTAGAACTCAGATTTCACCCCAGACCTGCTGAAACAAAATATTTAGATGCAGTGCCTAGTCATCGATATTTTAAAACTTCCTCAGGAGATTCTCAATATATCCCTGGTTAAGAATCACCACAGAGGAATGATTGTAGCATTTTAAGTAAGACGGAATAGTGTTCCCAGTGGGGCAGTTCCTTAGAGCAGAACGTGTGAGAATTCTATTTATTAAGTATGTTATTATATTGTAGAGGACTGATGACAAAGGAAATCTATAGCAAGTGACTCTATTATACCTAATCTTAAGGATGGGAGTTTCAGAGATAGCTGACCTGAGTTGTTTTATCAAGGGGACCTTCTACCTAGGTGAAGTTTCCTACTGCTTCTTTCTGGTAGTTCATTAAGTTTATGTTAAATTGTTGGCAAGTTAAAAACTAAGCAGAACAAGCTATCCATCCTCATAAAGGACTGTTGGAACCTGAGGAAATAAAGGCTTGAATTGCACCATGGCAAGGCTGGTTGCTACTACTCAGTGAAAGGTGGATTGTTTTTTCTGGTTCTCTTGAGTTACTTAACTCAGTGGTTTTTAACTTAACTGCCACCTTTTTAATTGACTGACTTTATTGTTTAGGGGTTCACCTGCAGGTCTAATGCAGGGGACTGGTATATATGAGGCATAACAGTACTAACTGGAAAAAAAAAAACATGTAACCTTGTTTGCTTTGAGTCTGGGTAACTCTGTGCTCCTTGATAATCTGAAATAAACAAGTAAAAGTTAAGGCGGTAATAAAATTAGTTATACACTTAGTGAAAAACGCAATAGTTGAAAATGGATACAACCCCACATATTTAAAAGAAAAAAGAAAAAAAAAAAAAAAGAAAGAACATCCTTTCCCCACTATAGTAGCACCTATATTAGATGAATGTGTATGTATGGATGTACTTCTGCACTCAATTCTGCTCCACTGGTTTCTTTACTTATATGTGTACCTATCCCCCCACACAAAGAAAAAAGCAATCAGATAAAAGAATACCAAGTTTGAGGATAACATGTCCGTGGGGAGGGCAGTGAGTGTTCACACAGGGGTTTGGAGTATTCAGGGCACACACCAGGTTATATGTAGGGATTGGTGGGTTAGATGTTAATAAGAAATGAGGAAATAGGTACAGCATTCTAGGTTTAGATATTTTAAAACTTCCTCAGGAGAGTCTCAGTATATCCCTGGTTAAGAATTACCACAGAGGAATGATTGTAGCATTTTAAATAAGATGGAATATTGTTCCCAGTGGGGCAGTTCCTTAAAGCAGAACAGGTGAGAATTCTATTTATTAAGTATGTCATTATATTGTAGAGGACTGATGACAAAGGAAATCTATAGTAGGTGACTCTGTTATATCTAATCTTAAGGATGGGAGTTTCAGAGATAGTTGACCTGAGTTGTTTTATTAACTAGTTGCTCTACCTAGGTGACGTTTCCTACTGCTTCTTTCTGGTAGGTCATGAGTTAATGTTAAATTTTTGGGAAGAAATTTACCGGAAAAAAAGAAGGTGATTCTTTGAGAAGTAAGAAGGCAGTTTTAAAAATTTTGTTTTAAAGATGTGAGAAATTTAAGTATGTTTAAAGGCTCCTGACAGGGATTCATTAGAGAGGTACAAGTGGCAGATTTAGAATATCAAAGGAATTATTTATAGTGTAAATTCTTGCTATGATGTGAATGTTTATGTCCTCCTCCTCTCCAGATTCATATGTCAAAATCTCAACCCCCAAAGTTATGATATTAAAAAGCGGGGCCTTTGGGGAGGTGATTAGGTCATGAGGGTAAAGTCCTCATGAACAGAATTAGTGTCCTTATAAAAGATATCCAGTGAGACCTCCACCTCTTTCACCATGTGAGAACACAGCTATAAAGCCTTGTCTATGAGCCAGAAAGTAGGTCCTCAGATCTGCTGGTACCTTGATCTTGGACTTTCCAGACTCCAGAACTGTGAGAAATAAATTTCTGTTGTTTATAAGTCACCTAGTCTATGGTATTTTATTATGGCAGCCTGAATGGACTAAGACCATTCTGAGAAAGTTTGAAAGAGCAAGGCTATATACTTCTTTTAGAGAGATGTATTTTGACTAGGAGAAGCAGAACCTCTCTCTTCTTCAATTCACTGTGTACATAATGCTCTTAGGTGTTCTGTTTTATGATGGGAAGTTGAGAGAGTGTATATATGACAGTGTGTAATATCTCTGGGAAGCAGAGTGAGAGGTCATTTGCTGAGGTTGAAGGGAGAGGTAGGAAAACTTGAGATTTGAAGTCTCTGAGGTTGACGGGGAAAATGCTACTGAAAAAGAGTATTGTCAGATTTAAAGTAGTATTAATGACTCAGTTGAGGGCTCAGGTGAGTTAGTGTCCACATATTTATAGTAACATCATTCTGTTTTCTGCTTCATTAACCATTTTGTGGTTTCCTCCAGCAGTACTCATGTCCATGGGGGGCAGGTAAGCATGAGGTACACATTTGGGTTTATGCAGTTTTAGGTTTTTACTGATAGGTTTGGGGAAAGAATAAAAGATCAAGAGAGTTGAGGGTGTTGAAACGATGAAATATAAGTAGGATAAAGAAGGAGTGAAAATAGGAGTAGATACAACAGACAGGAAGAGAAAGACCTAATGTGATTCAAGGTGGAGAGGTAGCTGTGGAGAGAGAGAAATACAGAAAACTGTGTTTGGAGAGTGAGATGCTTGAATCTAATTTTGTAGGTGGTAGCCAGATTCGTGGTGTGCTTATGCGAATACGTGACTGACGGGGTCACTAAAGATGAGATGGTCAAGGAACCATGGAGTTATGCGTTGTGGCTTAAAGCCTATGAGGATAATATCAGAATTGGGATGGAAGGAGGATAGCTGGGGAAGAACTGACTGGAAACTTCTTAGTAAATGAGGGGAAAGGCCCAGGAAGTGGGTAGAGGACTGGAGCATGTTACGATAAAAAAAATGAACTTTGAAGCAGCAGGAATTTTAATACAAAGTAAGGGTAGTGATAGCTTGGGAGTGGAGATAAAGAACATGGATAATCCTGAATCTTTGCTGAGCCCCAAAATATAGGTTATGTGGGATAAATGGGTCTCCTTGACAGCTGCGAGATGGGGTAGGAGGTATGGGGCATGAGGGGTCGGGGTGTGCGTGTGTGAATACTGCCTTCCCAGGGAGCCAGATCCAGGGGGTGGTACATCTTTTTTTATTCCCCTCAGTCAGTGTGCTGTCTCTGGGCCCTCATATCCATTCCCATAGTTTTGATTATAATGAAAATGATAACTTTAGCTACTTTTTCTCCTTTCTCACTGGTCCAAGGTTCACTCCATGTGCTACTGGATCCTCCATGCTGCAGTAACCAAGTGAGTTCTGAGGGATCGGCAGGGCAGCCCCAGGGTGGGAATCGAGACACCTGGGAGGTCTGAGGTTGTGACTGCATGAAGTTGATCAGGGCCCACCAAGAGCTGATCAACTCTGGCAGGTGGAATAAGAGAAGGGTGAGGCTGAAAGCATCTGAAATGGTGCAAATGAGAGTCTGACATGTTAGGGAACCTCTACTTATCCAGCAAAAGTTAGCTTGCATGTTACTTCCTCCAAGAAGTTGTTCCTGATCCCCAAACCAAATGGAATCCCTCCAGTGTGTTCTCATGGTCTTCTGCACTTTCCTGTAACAAAACTTATCATATATTGTTGTAACTTGTGTTGGTGATTTGGTGATTTTTCCTTCCATACATTGTTTAAATCCTGTAAGGGTAGGTTCATGGTTTTTTTTTTTTTACCATGAAGTTCTCCTCTTGCCCTGCAGTGCCTTACACAGCTCTGCCTGATATAATGTAGATGATCAATACTTGTAGCATGGATGGATGAAATTTTGAGTTAGTAAAACATAAAATCATGTGTTTTTATTTCCAGAGCAAGCCTGGAAATTAGCAGAGGTACTTTCAGAATATAAGCTGATTACTAAAGGTTAGTTTGCCTTGTTAAACCTTTCATGGGCTGACAGACTGAAACCTGGAATAATGAGGAGGGTGGAACAGGCATTTTGACCAGTGGGTTCTGAATTCCCTTAGGTTCACTTGTTTTGCAAATTAGATTTGTCAGATTGGAAGTTCAAATGAAAGCTCTCTTTTACCGCTGCTCTTTGGCACATTCTAATGAGATTCATAGCTCCTGAACTGTTGCTTCAGCACTCACATCTAATATGAAAGAAATAGTAAGCAAAAAGGAAAGTCTGGGCCTCCTGAACAGCGGGTCTGTGAGGCAGCACACTTAACCTTGTTTTTAAGCTGTGTCTTCAATGAGAAAGACTACCACATTGTGCCTAGTGAGGACAACTGGGCAAAGGAGATGTAACAAAGAGAACCAGCATCAACGTTCATTCATTCTGAACTTTTCCTGTGCCATCTCCAGTCAATTTATGTCCTAGGGAAGTCATACTGCCTGTTTAAGTTAGCCCCACCTGGAGACCCCATTGTTGAGTGACGATTCACACATTCCAGCTAATTTCAACCCTATTAAGTATTCATTATTTTTCTTGGAACCAATTAAGCTAATAGGAGAAACAATTCAGAACTCCCTTTCCCAAGAACTCATTCAACCAGAATTTTTAAGACAAAGAAATGACTAGAAACTGGGTATGATGTCAAGAACTTTAAGTTGCATATAGAAGTAATTCAGATCTGAAATTGCATGAGATGATTCACCTTATATTGGAAAGGGCTGATGTTATGAAGAAGTTGCTTGTTTAGACTGGTAGCCTTCATTTGTCCAGCAAGGGTACTGAGTTTTATTACTCTTTAGATACTTTGAAACTTAAAATAATACAAAATCTTCGAAAAATTCAAGCAAAGTAATAATAATAAAGAAACACCACTGATTGCTAATGTTACAGAAAACTGGAAGACTAAAATGGGATTTGCTTCCTACTTTATGAATGAAAAGAAAAGAAACAAAAATAATCACAAAAAGAAAGGATAGACTACTGGACTTGATACAAAGAAAGTATTATTAACACATGCTAAGTTACTAAGTGGGAAAAGCTTTTTACTGGATCACCAGGACTGTAAAGTCTAACTGCAAAGTACTGGACAGATATGCCCTCCCAGACACATCCTTTTAACAGATGCTCAATAAATATTATTGATCAACATATTGGCCTCCTGATCGTGTTTGTGAAAAATAGTCTGAAAAGGAAATTCCCAGGTTATAAATTTCAATTGCTAACAAGTCTTTTATTTGGAATAGTCTTTATGCGATTTTTATCAAGATAGCATTGATAGTAAACTTCCTGCTCAACATGTCCTCATGGACTATAAATAATAGTATTAAAAAATAATAAGTCCACATTTTAAAATTGACTGTCACACACAAAAACTTGCCCCTGAGAGTTTAAAAAATCCTTTTTTTTCTTCAAAAGGAAAATGTAATTTATTTTTAAAACATAGGATACTTATCATATAGCAAAGTTTTGGGTTGCAAACCCATCATGGAGTCAGAGGCACAGAGCCTCATATCTGGATGCAAAGGACCACTCTGGCTTTCTCTACCTACAGAGACTTGAGGAGTTTCCTTCACTTCACTGGGCTGCAGTTTTCTTCTCTGTGTAGCAGATATTATGCCGAGTTTATTGTGAATATATTATCACATGTAAAGTGCCTATTCTGAACCCTGTTTAGCACATGGTTGTTATTTGATAGGGTTTAACTGTTAATGATTGTGACTGGTGACTATTATTTTTTGGTGAGGAAAAAAAGTACCAAAAATGTTTTTCCTCTGTCATTAACTCTATGTGACATTTGCTAATTGCAATGTTCCCATTTTCTTTGCAGGAAGCAGATGGCAGGCAAGGTGCTGTGTGCATTATGCACATGATCCATGTGATCCTCACGGCATCCTTGAGAGGTTATGACTCTACATGCTGCTTTGCGGATAAGAGAGCTGAAGCTTAGAGAGGTAGTGAGACTTGCTCAAGGTAACAGGGCAAGTATAAGACAGAACCCATTCTGATTCCGGAGAATTATTTGCACAAGGTCTTATTTTCTTTTTCTTTTTCTTAAGTTCATTTTTTTTGAAATCTAAGTATATAAGATTCACTTGAAAAACTTGATTCAAATGTAGATTCTTGGACCCTTTCCCTGGAGATTCTCTTTTGGCAGGTCTAGGTCTGGGTCTAATGTATTTTTAACAAGATCCCTTGGTAATTTCTGAAATAGAGGTCACATAAAGCTGAGCTAGACTGTGAAGATACTTATGTCTAATTATCTGCTCATTTATTTATTCATTAAGTATTATGGAGGGTCTACTAAGCAGTAAGCATATGGAGTGCACAAGATAGAATATCCTTGGTTCTTAAATGATTGTCTCTTGGTGATTTATAGGCCGGTAATCTCCACAGGGAGACAAAAAAAGCTATCTTAAGCAGGCAATATTTTGTTAAGACCCAGAGCATTATAGTAAAATTAGTTGTAGTCACCTGATTCTTATGTCTCTTTATACTATATCTGGAAGATTTTTTTTAAAAAACATGAAGACAACTAAAGGCTACATTGAGAATAACTTTACAAATAGGGCTCTGATGACTCATGTTCAATTTTTCCTTCTCAAGCCTCTGTTCAGAGAGTAATCTGTTGCATTCAAAATTATCTGAATCAGACCAGTTATACAGATTTGGTTCAGAGAACGATTTTTTATATTCAGATCTGGATCCCTCTTCTAACATTATCCAAATGCTGCCAATTTCACATTTCTTGTTTTACATCTGCCTGAGCAGGGACACTGTTTTTACGGGGACTTGTCTGTAAATAACAATGACTATGATCCCTTGTGTTCTCAGGATCCTGCTACCAAATGTTGCCTGAAGAGTGGCCTCTTTTGCTCTTCCTGCCTCTGTTTCTCAGCTGAGTGCCTGGTGTATTCTACTGGGTAACATCCCCTACTGTACTCCTTTAGGCTGATAGGGTCAAGTCTACCCCATTCCAGGATTTCAAGGACATCTTGCTATTCCCTGGGTTATCTAGTAAACACCCTCATGCCTGAAGAGGGAGCTTAAACCCCAGTAGGTATAGGATACATAACTACATATAATCTAACATCTTTTTATTTTTAATTTGAAAGGTGTGGAATACAATTCAGGGTTGGGTACATAAGTGGTCATCATACAGGTGAAGTTTGAGCCTCCCACCTGGTTCAAATAACTAACACATGTTCTCACTTATAAGTAGACCCTGAACATTTATTATAATAATCTACCATCTTGAAAAACATGTATTTCCATTAGCAGAAAAATATATAGGAGCAAATATGCAAATTTAAATCAACTTGTCATTTCAGGAAAACTTTGTATCTGTTCTAAGAGGGGCATTAAATTGTCCTATTTTCCTGCCCAGAGAGCTGTCATTGAGAATCATTGGCCTCTGAATCAATTTATACATTTATTTACTTTATATTTCTCTGCTGCATCTTCTAGAATGGTCTGCACACCAAAGGCACTCACAAATTTTATTGACCTACTGACTGACTTTTTAGAACATGACACAAGCTGACAGATGTTTTACCAGCCATCTAGGGATGGCATACCATTGGTTGAAATTATTAACTTGAAGAAGTCAATATCTAGAGTGTGCCATAAGCACTTACTTTCAAGCACAGATTTTTATAGAAAGGAATTTCATGAATTTACTTCAGATGGAGGAACAATTTACTTTTCGTTACTTTATTTTATAAACATGAACTTTATAGTTTTCATTGCCATCTTTTTATTACCTCTCAACACAATTTATGTACTGCTGACACAAAATTAGCTCCACACCCAGGTACCTAGTACTCTAAAGCACAACAAATTTGAGAAAGACTGGTGAGGTTTTTTGATCTTTTTTTCAAAATTCTTCATTGTGAAGAATAAGAGTAAAGTATTGAAATAACGAAGACAGAAACACTTTCAATATTTCTCAAGGGGTAAGATGTTTTCCATAAACTATATTATGGGAAAATAGACTATTCTAGATAAGATTTTTAAGTTAATGATCAAGGAAATGGTTGGTGAGCAGCTAGCAATGGGAGGAGTGATTCCTAGAGGCTGAACATTGTGAAAGTAATACAATTTCCTTCTCTGATGGGGTTATTAAATCAGTAGATCAGAAGAACATTATGTTATATTTGGGCTAAAGCAAGTCATTAAGATGGTGGATGATTAGCTGACTGTTGGTAATATTAGGTGAATAAGTGAAAAACTATATCCAGAGATTATTAATTAATACATCAGCGTCATCGGGATTTCCATAAAAGCATATTTTAGGACTCTGTCTTTGCCCCTATTTAATTCATTTTTTAATGACTGACAGAGGTAACATGGTGATTAGGGTGCTGGCCTCAGACTATCTGGACTCAAATTCTGCTTTCATCGTCTATTAGAACATGACTTTGGGCAAGTTACTGAATCTCTGTAAGTATCAGTTTTCAAATCTTTGAAATGTATCTACCTAATACAATTAGTGAGATAAATCATGTAAAGCAGTTAACAAAGCACTAACATATAGTAAATGTTCAAAAATGTTAGCAATTATTGTTAACTACTTGGAGATAGATGTAGAATTCTAAGTCATCAAACTTGTGAATAGGATCAGTCAGAAGAAAGATAATAGATATTACATAACTATATTGATTAACGGAGGTTGGACCCACTTAAATATACTTGCCCCTCTTAAACCCCAGCATCAATTTTATTCTGAGATAGGATGATCTCTAGCAAAGTGAAGTATCGTCAGGAATACATTTAAGGCCCTGAATACATATCTCAGTACTCAAATGACCAACTTTGTACATAGAATATGCTAAAAAAAGATATGTGAAAGAAACTTATGAACTCAATATGAGTTACAAGTGTGATGCCGTCACTGATAGGTATTAACACAACCCTAGCTGAATTAACAAAAGTGCATTGCTACCTAGGATGGAAAATCCAAAGTTTATATTACTCTTGAGGTGTTTTCTTTCATGCTGGACACCACAATTTAAATGGCAGAGACAATCAGAAATGTGTTTAAGGAATAGTGCCTGAAATGGCAAAAGGACTCAAAACCACATCACAGAAGAAATAGGATGCTTAGCACGAAGAAAAGGAGACATGGGGAACAAATTGACTAGAGGGTTTAGAACGACTTTTTAAAAATGTTAATGTATTGATTCGATGAAAAAAAAAATCCCCAGTTCAGTTATGTCTCATATTTGTAGAACATTGTTGAGTCTGTACATAAAACTATGTGTGAATTATAGAATTCCATCACATCACTTTTCCCAGTCTCTATAATACCTGGGAAATAAAAGTGTAGGTTATTACTGGTTTTCCTGACAAGATGTTTCCCCATTCCTCCCCATACTCCCTACTCATATACATTAGATTAATATTTTATTACACAAGTTTCCAGGTGAGACAATGCATCTTCAATTAAGGAAAACAGAGTGGTTTTTGTTGAGGTGACATGTTCCCTGTTACTATGTTCAAGTTCAGACCAGACAATCAGTTGGACACTACAGGGAGTAATCAAGGTTCAAGTTTAACTTTGGTTGGTGGGTAAAATCACCTTCTCTCTTAACCATCTCATTTTAAAATGTTAACTAATCATGGCCAGAGTATCTTCTATTGCCAATTTTTACCCTCTGACATTCCACACCTTATGCTGGTGATGGTTTGAAGGTATACAGAGAAGAAATGCAAATTTTGGGCTAAATGTTATCTTAATTTTAGATGAGCATTATATGCAGGGATCTGTGTAATAGGCTCCTTTTTAACCTATTTTTAAAGTATACAAATTTATCCATCGTTAATTAAAGGTAGGAGATTATTCTTTGTTGAATATGATCACATTTTAAAATTCTTAGAACCAATTTTACTAATCAGTTATGAATTTTCTGACTAAGGAGTCTAATAATAATTGTGTTAATGTGTAATACTTTACATTAATTTGACACATTAACTTTTAAACATGTATTTTCACATGGGTTATCTTATTTAAAAATTCTCCCAGCTGACCTCTTAGGTAGATAATGAAACTGATACTCAGTGAGGTTAAATGATTGCTTGAATTTCCATGACTAGCAAGAGAATAAACCCTCATTCTTCTCACTTTGACTAATTCTTTTTCTTTTCTGTCTTTTTTTTTTTTTTGGCATTAATAGTTTTAGATGTCACCAATTTTGTCAGCAAGAAGCTACTTTTTTCTTTAGTTGGGAGAAAATTGCCTTTCCCTTTTGCTTTATTGTGAAGTATATTTGTAGAACAATGCCAGCTTTGAAATGTCATGTACTTCAGATTCAGAAATTGTGCCCTGCTTAAAGTGATGTGATGATGTTTGCCTGAGGCAGTGGATGACACTGCTTGGACTCTGGAGGCTGTAGGTTTACCCAAATCAAGTAAGTTGCATAGGGAGGTTGGTCAGACATGAGAGGGATGCCAGACTCTCTAGGGATGAGGTCTTGATAGCTGATATCTAAGCAACATTTCAGAATGGCCCAGCATGAGTGAGTTCAGAAGGGTCACTAGTGAGCATGGGGATTGGGATAAAACATTGTATCCGAGACATCTGATGGCAACTGTGAGGTCGAATCACAGGGACCATGATTCAGAGGCATATCCTAGGCTGTTGTGCAGCAAGCACATTGCTAGTGAATGTCAGTGCAGGTGAGATGGGAATTGAGAAGAAAACATCAGAGAGGGGCCAATGTTGAAACTTACCAAACTTGAGTCTCTCAGCTTGAAAATGAATCCCTCAAGAACATGAAAGAGCTTGGCGTTACAAGTGAGAGCTACATGACATCAGCAGCGGGCTTGAGAGAATGATGGATGAGAATGTTAGATGGGCCATTAGACGTGAAAAATAACACATCAATTGATAATTGTGGATTTTAAAATTTAATATACATTGTTGTTAGGCTTTACATGTATTTTAAAAATATTAATGCTTATTAATATTAAATAATGAAATATTTGATCTTTTAAAAATCCAAGTTAAAGCTTAAATAGAAAAAATAATAGGACAAATACAGGCAACACAGTGAAGCATATTCTTTTTATAAAATCTTTTTTTAAGTCATGAAAGTAATGCATGAATGTGGTAAAATATTAAAAGAGGAGATTTTTTTAGTTCAAACCAGATAGCAAAAATATTACAAAGGTTCTCCAAATTCATGGCCTAGAAATGCTGAATAAAACACTCTAAAAGCTTCTTTAAATTCATAGTTGAGCATGCAAAAAAGAAAGAGAAATTTCCAGATGCCAGAAATGAAAGGAAACTAAAACTCACGGTGGAATATCATAAGCCAGTGTTCCATCTGCTCTGATGGGGGTGGGGGGTGGCTGTGGAATTACTGTGTTGGGTCAGGACACAGGGCCCTGGGACTGAAGGAGACAGTGTGGAACTGAGAACCCAGCAACAAAATGCACTTGGCAAGATAACCAGGAATCTTATCTCTCCTTGGGTTAGGGTGAAAAAAAGTCTCCCTTGAAAATTCTAAACCTTGGGCCTCTGTTTTAAACTCTGAAGCAATAATATTACAACCCATGGTATTTTGGGTTTTAACAAAACACAGCTGAGCAACAATACAACAAATTCTGCTAAAGGTAAAACCCCAATAAAAATTTTGAAGCCCATGGTAAACTCTTCCTTTTGAGTATAAACATTTCCAAAGTTTTTTTTTAATATCACAAAAGGCTTTTTCGTTGGCTTTGAACGGATTTTTAATAGATGCAACACGTGGTTAATTCATAATAAAGGCTCACTTTTGTGTGGTTTGCTAATTTAGAGCCAAGAAATATTGAGCCACTGATAAAACTAGAGTTAACTTATTTCTGCAAGTTTTTATAGGGAATTTTGGATTGGATTTTAAAAAGTCATTATTATTTGCTCTGCTATTCTGAAAGTAGGAGACGAAGCCCAGGAAACATTTCCCACAAATTTACCTGCAGAATCTATAAACTCAGGTGAATTGTTTTCTTTTCAAGTTCCATGAATTTGCTAAGCTCCTTGACCTGACAGGAGGTGACACTTCTGGGAATCAGTAAGTCAGATACTAGTCCAATTTTCCTGGGAGGGCTTTGTTGGCATTGGCTCCACATATACAACCAATACTTGTTTCTTAATCGTGGACTTGTCATATGTGATTACAAGAGACTTAGTCTCAAATATGATTTGAGGAAGGGTCTTGGCAGCACAATTGATTTATACAATGAAATGCTTTTAAAATGGAGTACAAATTATTATTGAATATTTAAAAATAATCATAATAGTAACATGTTAAGGAGAATCAGTAAAAATATTTTTCTAAATTCTCAAATCAGATACCATTCAAAAGTTTCATTTCAGTTTAAAATAGTATAGTTGAGGGTGAGTGGTAGATTAAGAAGAGAGAGAAAGGTCATGTATTTATACAAATGGAGAGTTAAAAATAACACCAATGATATTTCAAACTAATAATCACAATTAAATTTCCCTCATCACTTGATTTGGTTTTATTGTAATTCATTTTTCTTCCCCTGGATCTTTGATCAACTGTTTGCTTTAGAAACACACTAAGAATGTACCAGAAATTTTGACTCTGTCTATTGGTGTGATCCGAAAGATGTTCAAATGATGTCAGCTGGTAGTCAAGTCTGTTCATTAAATTATCAATAATTAGAGCATCTAATCTAATTAGAGTATTTTCCACGAGGCTCTCAGAATATGCTTTTTATTAAAGACACAAATTCTAGCTTTCATTCGAGCCTCAGACAAGCATGCAAGAAAACAAATTCCATGTAGGTGACAAAGACAGCATGACTATGGTTAATTTATTACAATAACCAATAATAACAGAATGAAGGAGAATAAAATTCTCTACAAATAACGATGTCATAAGTAACTAACTATGACATAAGTGTTTCATCAATGTTTCCCTGAGGAAAAGAATATATTATGGATAGCGAGAACATTGATGAATATCAAGAGCCTACCTATAAATATATACTCTGAAATTTTTATGCTAATAACATCTGCCTGCATAAATTCAACCTAGGGAAGCTGAAGCATCTCTTTTGATTTGATAATGGTTCCATAGTAGCTCTTACAATAAAACTTAGCTAATTAAGAAATATAGAGCATACCAAAAAACCTAATTACTTCTAGTATTTTTCTTTTTATAAGATGAAAAATAAAATATTTTTGCTTCTCCAGGGACCTTCTGGGAAATATTAAAAGATCGTTTTAGGTGTAAAGGATATCCTGGTATTCTTATTTATTTATTTATTTTAAATTTTAGATCTGATCTTTGGAAGGCAAAATCAAAAGGGCTAATGAAGATATTTGGTTATTAAGGTAGGATCATGGACGTCTGAGAAATAATACTTAGCTACCTAATTAGTCAAAATAACTATAAAATATTTCATAGTAAATCTAGAAGAATATAATATAATTATATAAAACCTAGGCTATTAACAAATAAAGAACTTTGTTTTTTGAAATCTTTGGCTAAAACCTTTATTATAAGGTCAACATAATGCACAAAAAACTATGCTAGTAAAATGCAGAATCTGTTCTATTTAGATAGGTTACAGAGAAAGTAAAAAAACTAGAAACACCCTTTATTGTGCTTTGTTAAGAACTCTAACAGTAATTCATTATTTTAACAGAGTCAAAACTAAATTTTTTATTTTTATTTTAATATAATACTTCAAAAAATTTTTATGTCAGCCGGGCTCGGTAGCTCAGCCTGTAATCCCGCGCCTTTGGGAGACTGAGGTGAGTGGATTGCCTGAGCCCGCGGGTTCGAGACCCGCCTGGGCAGCGAGGTCTCATCTCTACAATCAATCAAAAAATCAGCCGGGCGTGGTAGCGCGTGCCTGTAATTCCGGCCACTCGGAAGGCTGAGGCGGAAGGATCGCCGGGGCCCAGCGGGTCGAGGCTGCGGTGGCCGGGAGCAGGCGGCCACTGCACTCCAGTCTGGGCGACCGAGTGAGACTCCAACTCAAAAAAACAAACAAACAAAAAATTTTTATGTCACCCCTACCTTTATTTTATTCATTATCTTTTGAATAAGCTCATCAAAACTAAGAGAACTTGTCAAAAATTTAACACATTTTAAGGTTTTCTCTCAGATTCAGATATTATAAACCAAGGAAATAAAATTCAAAACACTTTAACCTATACTCCTGTAAGTTTTGTCTTTTACTATGGTCTTTCATGTTTGGAACAAAGCGAGATGCTAGAAAGAAAATAATCTCTTTAAAAAGCAAAAGCGCATACCCAGATTCACTTTTATGTCATCATTTGCCCCTATTATTGTCTCAATAACCTATATTAATGATAACTTTTTACCCATGTACCTAACTTTTATTTCAATGAGATAGCTTGTCATTCTTTTTTTTTTGAGTTGGAGTCTCACTCCGTCGCCCAGACTGGAGTGCAGTGGCCGCTCCCGGCCACCGCAGCCTCAACCTGCCGGGCTCCGGCGATCCTTCCGCCTCCGCCTTCCGAGTAGCTGGAACTACGGGCGCGCGCTCC